>NC_077230.1:49602541-49902541 GCF_027887165.1 Monodelphis domestica
CTTCACACCTTCCAGGATCTTTATTAACTGATTGACATAGAAGCACTACCTTCCTTTGGGCTATAATATTTATGTAATCAGCATTTTGTTTATCAATACAACTCATGACCTTAGCTTTGGAACACAATCGTAGCTCTAGACCAGTGGTTCTCAACCTCTCCGTTTGTAACAATGAGAATACATAATGCATATCAGGTATTTACATTCCGAATCATAACTGTAGCAAAATTATAGTTTTGAAGTAGCCACCAAAATAATTTTTGGTTTGAGGTCACTGCAACATGAGGAACTGTATTGCAGGGTCACAGCATTAAAAAGGTTGAGAACCACTGCCTAGATCATTCTTAAACTTATCTTTTTCATTATTTATTTATTATTTATTTTATTATTATTATTTTATTATTTTTTTGTTCTTCTCAATTTATGATTCTTGGCTTCTTATACTGCTTTTGAGGTCTTGGCCATAGCAAACATTTGATGAATCTTTGTTTAAATGAATCAGATGGAACTTGCATGGGATAACATATAGTGTGTATGCTTAAACAAATATTGATTGATTTAACCAATGAAGATGGTAGTCTTTCATTATTGTGGTCATTCAAAATTTAATTCAAGAGGTGAAGGAGGAAGAAAAATAATATCTAATAATAAAAATGGGATATCACATAGCTCAAGCCCATTATACCAACACAGAATGTAGTAGCACTATGAAAACAGAGTTGAACTTGACATCAAAAATATGACATGAAATCTTTATTCTGCTACTAACTACTTGTTTAATATTGAACAAATTATTTTATTCCTTGAGCCCTCAGTTTTCTCATATGGGGACTCATAAGGTCCCTTCCATCATTACATGTATGACAACCTAAATCTTTAGTTTCTAAACTGAAGATTAACTGTAACTCTGGAAAACACTAAATTCCATAACATTCTGAAAACAATTACACTTAATTCTACAAATTTCTATTGAGGATATATAATGTTCGAAACCACGTCAGTACTAGAGGAGATAAAATATTTAATAATGCACGATTCCTCTGAGGATTTACAATTCCATATATGATGGTATGTATTGGAGTGGGGATAGGCTTAGAAAAATATTTTTTGGAGGAAAAAATTTCAAGGATCTTGATACTTTTATTTCTTATAAGGTCATCTTAAACTCTTACTTCATTTTTTCCCCAAGAATTCAACTCAATCATGCACTGAAACTTTAATTTCCTTTGATGCTCATACCACACAGATGATGTGAAATTATTCTCTTCTGGGATTTGGTCTTAAGTATCCTTTGTTATTTAATAATGATATATGAGGTGTTTATTCATTTTAAGCCTTCTTTCCTGAATTGGAACATTGTATAAGTGCCAAGCTCTTTCCCATCGTATTATTGAATGGTAAGTCTTCCATTGAATTTCACTTCCCTTAGTGTCACCACACATTAAAATAACAAGCCTCAAAGTCTCTGGTTAAACTTTGAAGTTAGATTTCCATAAACAGGGTACTAGATCATTTTCAATTTAATTTGAAACTTGCTTCATTAGAGACCTACATGATCTCTGTCTCCATGGGTTTCTTTGATCAGTAATGTAGGCATTCCTGTATACTCTGTATATAAAGCATAGTGTACTTAGTGGAGTTGGTATTTCCCAGAATTTTCTGTCTCAAGTACCTAGTTTAGGTGGATGGAGCAATACTTTTCTATCTTAAAGCTTCTCCAACAAGCATTTTGCGTTGTCTTCCTTTTGAACTTTGGACTCCTCTAGCCTGTAGCATTTTCAGTTCACTCTGATACTTCCAGGGTCAAGACATTGGATGATCTTCTGCCTCCTTTAGGACATCTTTAATCAGGGAGCTAGTTAGTTTCCTATTGCCTTCTTAGCGTTTTTCAAACAAGGAATTTCACCTTTTCTCTCATTCTCTGTGTAAATTTCTTTATTGAAGTCATATGCTCTCTATACTTACTCTCTGAAACTTTGATTATTAGAAATCTTCTGAAATTTTGACTCTACTCTATTTACCTCTACTCCTGCTAGCTTCTCTGTGGGTTTTCTCTTCCATTATCCACAGATTTTGATGTTATTTTAAAGTCCTTGGAAAAATGGAGATTAACAGTTTTTCTCGTGATATTTTTATTGTTATTCAACCATATGCTATTTTTAGAAAAAATAGTGTAAAACCAGAAGATTTGATTTCCTGTATGATGTACAGTGAGGTTATCTTAGCTGAAATTTTTTGAGAAATAAGTGTTCAATAGAATTAATATAGTCAAAGAGGTTTAAACCATTTCAAAATCTGTTTAAAAATTATATATATCAATCAAGAAATATATCAATAGGGGGCAGCTGGGTAGCTCAGTAGATTGAGAGCTAGGCCTAGAGATGGGAGGTCCTAGGTTCAAGTCTAGCCTCAGACACTTCCCAGTTGTGTGATCCTGGGCAAATCACTTGAACACCATTGCCTAACCCTTACCACTCTTCTGCCTTGGAGCCAATACACAGTATTGACTCCAAGACAGAAGGTAAGGGTTTAAAAAAAAAAGAAATATATTAATCATGTTTAAAAAATTTATATACACATTGTCAATCTGTACTTGAAATCTTATTATCTCACACTCATTGTCTACCTAAATCCAAACTATAAGGGATCATCCCTAGTCAAGCAATGAAACTCTTCAAAATGCAAGTAAACTTCCTACTATTTATATTCACTATTGTTTTAGAATATTTTCCTCACAAGACACCAATGCAATATTTTCAAAACCAAGAAAGTATTGACAATTTTTGCATTCTACTCCCAGGACTAAAAACAATATTTACCAGGATATCTGAAAAAAGAAATTTTTGAATAATAGACTACAACCAATGTATATTTTCACCTCTTTCTCATATCCCACCTACAAGAGTATTGCTGGCATTTATTCAAAGTGGGCATCAAGTGATTCATTCAGTTCCTTTATATTTTTCTTCCAAATGCTTAAACAGGAAAAGGGAATGTTCCAGCTGTTCAGTAGGTGAAATGAATGTTTTCCCTTCTTGAATACTTTTTCCTTGTAAGAAATAATCATATTCTAAGATGAATAAACTCTTTCAATGGAAAAAAAGTACTTGTTTTCCAGCATCCTATCTCTCTTGGTACCTTGCTGACATCTTTGTAGACAATAGAAAGTCAGTTTATTGAATTTTATCTTGGTTAATTTCTTTCACACAAGCCCACTTAGCATGTTCCACTGGGCTCCACCAGGTTTATTTTTTTTTAATTTTTAAATTAAATTTAAATACCCATATCCCATGTTGAAATAGTTGTGTGCATCTGTGCCTTACAGACTAACAATATTAAATAATATCACAAAGTCACTAATCCTACAAAACAGAAGACATGTAAATTGCAGTGCAGCTGTGCACTGCATTTATCATCCATTGTACAGATGGAAGTGGGGGGGTAAGAACCCAAAAATATCCAGGACCTATTATTTATTCTTAATCATCATAATCACCATTAATCATTACTCATCAACTGCTCACACATATTTTTCATCCTCTTGGGCATGTAATGTGGTTCTTGTGTCAGGTTGATTCTCCATTACTGATTGAAGGAGACTGGTTTACTTAAAAAAACAGCTAGGGACTTAACCAAAGAAAATAATGTCTTTTTTAAGGAAATATTTATCTTAATTCTCCTATGGAGTGAGAACCATAATTTTTTAAATTGCAAAAAGAAGTATATGCCAGATAATTTTATTCAATATTTTGAGTTAGTATAAAATGATTGTACAAATGTCATTTAATATTATGACATACCAATATCAGAAGGAGAGAAAGGATGGAAGGAGAAAAATCAAGAGCTGTAGGACCTTAATTAAGACATGTAACCAGTTGCTGTTAGAGATAATTATTTAAACATTCATTTCAGAATATTTACTGATCATTACTAAAATTTTCAAGAGAAATTCCCTACATTTTTTAATTCACATGTATATACACACACTTATACAAATATACTGCTTACACATGAATATGCACATACATCTACCTGCATCATTATAATTATGTGTAACATGCATTTTTATTATCTTTAATATACTTTTTTCTTAAAAATTATTTCTTCTACTATGAATTTACCTTGTGTTTAAATAAATATGGCTATAAGTTAAAAGATAGAATAGAGTCTATAGTCTATATGGTTTCTGTATTTCTTCTCAAGTAACTGACAAAATATTATATGAATTGTTTTTAAATTACTCTATTTTTTAGCACTCCACAGACAATTGTGTATAGTATTTTGAAATGTATTTTGAAAGATATTTGGCAATTCAAAATGAGTCATTTTCAAATTGAACAATGTATACTGCAATCCAAATACAATCTTGAAAAATTATTTCACAAAACATAGTAAATTTAAAAGGTCAATATTATTTTTATAGAATCTTAACAGATCCAGACTAAAAGAGATGGCAAAGTCATTTCTAACTGCAGACACACATCATCATTACTTAGGTCAATTCCAGACCAAGTGACAGATAATACCAAATACTGCTTACTAATGGGCCTGGTCAAGAAGACATTACATTACAATTTCTACAAAGATCTGGAGGATTAGAAAGGTCAAGGAATTGCTGTAGCATTCTTGGGAAAGTGCTTAGAAAAGTAAAGTGATAAATATTTAACGCTATCTGCATAGAAACTCTTTCCCCACTCCTTCTCCTAGTGTAATCAGTGATTACTGGAAATAAGCCATTCATGTCACTTTTCTGAGCTTCAGTTTTCCTCCTTTTAAATGGGTATCTAAGACTAAATATTTCTAGCTTATCACTAGTTTTTTTGGTTTCTAGGGTACTACAGAGGGAGTAAAATATGTTCCCAGAATATTTTCTTTTCCTATGTAGACATGGAATAATAATTTTGTTTTAAACTTTTGAAAAGTAAATATCAAAATAGTCATGTTTTGAATTCAAAGGTCAGAGTCAAAAATGACAGGATAGGAAAAAAAAACACTCAGCTGAGCTCCTACAATATTCCCCTACAAACAACTTTAAAATAACACTTTTAATCAAATTCTAGAGGCAAGAAAAGTTAAGAGTGAGACATTTTATGTAGTACAAGGTAATTAGACAGTATAGAGATCTGTGACCCATTTATGGAGGATGACCTGAAATCCTTGTGGATGAAATAACAGTTGTGGGATAAGGTATTGATGATAGGAGCAGCAACATATTTAGGAGTTCTCAAGACACAAATGGTAAAAGAACCTTGTAATTGACCAGCAAAAAAAAAATAACAAGGAATTCCAACACAAAATAGAAAAAGAGGTACAAAAGTTCACTGAAGAAAATATTTTCTTACAAATTAGAATTGAGTAAATTTAAACTAATAAGCACAAACATATCTAAATTGGATCAAAGATGGAAATACATATTTGTGTATCTATATATATATTTATATGTGTGTGTGTTTAGTAATATAAATGTCTTTCCAAAAAGGGATATAGAACAAGAAAAAGAAAAGGGAGACTGGAGTAATAAAAATAAGAGCAGATAAAAAATAAAGCAGAAGTCAAAAACAAAACAGACTTTGGGGAAAAATAATAAAAAGAAAGAAAGGATAAACAGAAATAAGTTAGAAAGACATGAACAATTTGTGTTCCTAATTATTCATGTTAATGGCATTAACTACTCCATAAAATGGAAGTAGGTAGCAGAATGAATTAGAAATCAGAATAAAACAGTATGCTGTTTATAAGAAATAACTGTGAAAGAGACACCAATGTAAAATAAGTGGTTAAAGCATAATCAACTATTCTTGAACTGAAATAAAAAATGAAGGGGCAGCAATAATAATCTCAAAGAATGTGAAAGAAAAATTAGAAATAATTAAATGTGATAAGTAGGGAAACTACATAAAAGAACTATAGACATTTAAATTAAACAAATACTAAGCATACATGAAAAATGAAACAAACAACATAGCATTTTAAATTTAAAAAATAAGTTAAATGAACTATAGTAGGAAAGAGAGAGTAAAACCATACTGGTAGAGGATCTCAACTTTATCCTCTCAATGGTAGAGAAATGTAACTCTAAAATTAATAAGAAAGAAGTTAAGGAAAGGAATAGGTTTTCAAAAAATAAAATATAAGAAACCTCTGGAGATATCTGAATGGTGATACAAAGTAGTATTTTTCACCCTCAGGTGTACATGGCACCTTCACATACACAAAAAAATGATTATGTATTAAGGCATAGAATTCTTACAAACAAATGCAGGAAGGCAAATAAATAAATGCATCCTTTTAAAACTATAACAAAACAAATTATATTCTATAAAAGGTCATGGATGCATAGGTTAAAAGTTAACTGGAAATGAAATTATCTAATTCAAAAAAATTAGTAGGTCATGTCACAAATCAGGAAATGATAAAGAATTTCATTAAAGAGAATGATAACACTGATACAGCATACTAAATTTTTGGGGATGCAGCCAAAGCAATACTTAGAGAAATGTTCTATTTCTAAATACTTATATTTTATATTGATAAAATAGAAAAAGCAGATCAGTGAATAGGGTTTTCCATTTAAATAAAAATACATAAACACAAAATTAAAAATAATGAAAATCAAAGGAAAGGTGAAAATGAGAAAATTATTGAATTAAAATATTAGACTAGGATATAATTTTATGAAAAAACCTATGAAATTCACAAAACATAAATAGTATGATTTAAAAAGAAAGAAAAATATTGAATTGCTATTATCAAATATGAAAAGATGAATAAACTGCCAATAAAGATAAAATAATTAGGAGTTATTATGTTCACTTTTATACAAATAAATTGAACAATCCTAGTGAAATGGATGACTATTTGCAGAAATATAAATTGCCCAGAGGAAGAAAAAAGGAAATAGAATTTTTAAATAACTCTATCATAGAGGGAAAAAAATGAATAATGAGCTCCCTAATAAAAAAATCACCATGAACAGATGGAATCACATGTGAATTCTACCACAATTATATATATATATGTGTATATATATATATATATACATATATATATATATTTCTAGTACTTTATTAAATATTTGAAAAAATTGCCAAAGAAGGAGATTTACTAATCTCCTTTCATGTTGCAAATATTGTTTTGCTATGTAAACCAGGAAGAGCAAAAACAGAAAGAAAACTATGGACAAATATCAATAGTGAATTTTTGATGCAAAAATTTTAAATTAAATATTTGCTGAGAGATTACAATGATATATCACAAAGATTATATGAGGTTTCCAGAAGGGATTCGTAACATTAATTCAAGGGTGGTTTAATTTTAGGAAAAATTCTTATCATGATTAACCATATCAATAACAAAATCAATAAAAATTAGCACGATAATCTCAATAAATAAAAAATCTTTTTGACAAAACATAACACTTACAAACATTTATTAAATAATTAAGAACTAATAGAATAAATGAAGCTTACCTGTATTATCTATCTAAAACCAACAGCTAGTATTTGAGATATAAGTTATAAGCTTTGCCAATGAGATAGGAGTAACATAAGGATGTCCTTTAGCACCACTATTAGTTATATTGCACAAGAAACTCTAATTCTAGCAATAAAAGAAATTCAGAAATTAAAAAAAATTAAGATAGGCAATGAGGAAACAAAATTATTACTTTTTGCAGATGATCTGAAGACAAAGAGAATCAAGGAGAATTAACTAAAAAAAATCTCATCGAAATAATCTAGGCCTGGCTCTCAAGCTACTAAACCACCAATCTGCCTCAAGATTTTTTTAAGAACCTATACATACAAAAGCATTTATAGCAGTTCTTTTTGTGATGGCAAAATATATAATTTTAGGAGATGGCTATTGTGAAGATTAAATTTAACTCTCCCCTGAATATAACAATGAAAATACTTAACTCTCCCCTGGTTGTGAAGATTAAATTGTAACACTTGTCTATTTTTAGATTTAATTCCTATAAGTGTAAACATAGTACTTACAAGTTTAGTATGAAGATCTGCCCATTTATATCTAATCACCAAAAGTGCAAATATCCCACTTAATCATGAAGTGGGAGGTCTGTGACCCACGTGTGCAACAGTGGGAAATGAATCAGAATCAATTAACTTCCTTCTGGGCAGTCCTAGAATAGGACTTCAACTGTGATTGGTAGACATAGAATTAGGGGAAGACACAGGAAGTGACACAAGAGAAAATGTCTTTAAAAGGAGCTGTTACTTCCTTTGAGTATTAAATTCTTCATGCTTTCTGGTTGAGGCTGGTGTATGGGGGCAGAAGGATTTGCTGACCGGACTGACAAGTGGTGAGTGAAAGCTAACTTTTAACTGCTGGATTTTTCTGAAGAGACTTCCCCCATGTCTTGGGCTACAAGGGCCTATCTGGTTGAGGACTAAACTCCCCTGCCTAATTTTTGAACTGGGGTGGGGAGGGGCGGGAGGCAGAGATAAATTACTTAGTGCTAAGACTAGATATCTTACCTTTTCCTCTCTCTGATTTCTTGCTTCACTCTTTCTACATTTTTAAAATAAATTGTAAATAAAATCTTTTTGGAATTAATTAAATTCCTGAAGACCACATTCTTAAATAATCAAGTCCTACCCTTTAAAAATTAGCCCCATTCCCCCTTACACTATCAATTGGTAAATGGCTGAAGAAGTGGTACTACATGATTGTAATGGAATGCCATTATGCTATAAGAAATTATGAGCAGGATGCTTTAAGAAAATCTGGGAAGACATAAACTAGTGTAAAATGAAATTATGAGAACCAGGGTAACATTGTGCACATACAACACAGTAATACAACATTGGAAAATGATCAGCTATGCACAGAGGGAAAAATAAAACATCTTCTTAATACTGTAACATTTAATTTCTAATATTAATCTATTAGTTGATATGTCCAAATATTTTTTCTCAAGCCTTTGTCCTTACAGTCCTAGAAACACTCTTGCATTCCTTGCCTCAGACCCTCTTCTATAATTGGGATAATTAAATTTGAGAAAGTAAGTTCTTCTCTTCTAAACAGACCTGGCCATGGCCAAAGATGTCCAGGAACTGCATAACAATGTCCTTGCTTTCTGTGGCTCTAATGGTCAAAGGGGGTTGAAACATGACCAGAACAAACTTGATTTTTCCATCTATGTAACTAGGAACATTATAATCTTATGATCAAATATGTGCCTCCCCACATTACCATGAGGGAATTGGGGAGGAGCTAAAATATTAGCGTACCTCCTCATTAGGTATTTACCAATAAAGATATCTTGGAATGTTTCAGCTTTCAGAGAAGGCTTCATAATGAGATGTCAGGATTGAATTTAAGTTTTAACAAATGACCCTATAATACTGTTTCTGATCACTGAGAGAGATGATAGATTATTTATTTATTATTATTAGCTTAATCAATAAATTGATTTTCTCACCAAGAATCTACTCTCTTATTTGTTTTAGTCAACATATCAGCAATATAATAATCCAAGAACATTCTGTAGGACTTACAGTGAAAAATACTATCCAACTTCAGAGAATGAACTGATGGAGTTCTCTTTTGCAACATGACTGACAAATAAATATTTTTTTATCACTACACATATATAATCTATATCAAACTGTTTACCCTCTCAGTGAGGAGTTTGGGGAGAAAAGGAGGGAGAGAATTTGGAACTTTTATTTTAAAGAGTGGTAAAATTTTTTTACATTAATTTGAGAAAAAAAAAGGAAAAAATTAAGTTTGGAGACTGATTATGTTACAATGTATTTAATGCTGTTTTATATATTAACTCTATACCTTGAAGAATGGCCATACTGAATTTTTAAAAGTCATAATAATGATTATAAAAGTTGTAAAGAAAAACACATATGTTCTTCAACTACCTTTTGGAATAACTAATTTTAAAAATAAATGTTATCCTTTAATAACAAACTATGATATGATTATGAATGTGGATTTTTATGTCTCTCTTCTAGTATTACCTGTCAAGGTGGTAGAATGGATAAAGTACTTGCCTTTAAATCAGGAAGGCTCATTTTCATGAATTTAAATCTGACCTTAGACATTTACTGTATGTGTTATTCTGGACAAGTCACTTAACCCCCATTTGCGCACTCTGGTATCTTTGCCAAGAAAACCCCAGAAGTGGAGCACAAAAAGTGAAACACAATTGAACAATGATGTGTCTCTCAGAATGAGAAGACTTTAAGTTCTTCAGGGACCTATAAAGTACAGAGGGTTAAATTTCAGGGGGACAGGAGTTTGATCAAAAATCAGTGCACAGTTTATTAAATGCAAAACATTTTGTTTATTATTAGAAAATATGGATAAGAAATAGGAAGGAGGAAAGTGAAAGTAATCTTATAATACATTATAACTATACCCAAGATCCCAATCCTAACTAAACTTTTCTAGAAAACCCTACACCTCCCTGCCTTAGAGGGTAGGATCTTCTGCTAGGTTGAAACCCTTCCCTGCTCTCCTATTCTCAGTATCTAATAATATAACCACTATCTATCTTCCTTATCTACCCAAGTTAATCAATAATCAATAGACTGTTTAGGCCTTAAAACCATTTCTCAGTCTCCTCACAGTCCCAGAGATAGAAAGTCACACACACACCTCACTCCAGGGGACCCAGAGACCAAAAAAAAACAAAAACAAAAACCCTTTCCAACAGTCTGCAACTTACAAACCACACTAAGCCATACCCTTCTAACTGTTACCAACTGATACAGTTTGCACAGCAGGGGGTCACCAACTTCCTACCTGCACAGCAGGGGGTCTCCTACTAAAAAAACTTATTATTACTTTTCCCTTTAAATATAAAAAGTAGAAAATAATTTAAAAACACTATCTTAACAAAAGGTACCCTACAAATGTATAGAAAAGGCAATTGATTCAGAAAAATCAAAGAGGTAGTTAAAAAATAAGGCAAGCCAGGACTCAGATTCTTCAACTCCCACCTCAGTATCTTTTCACATGATTGAGTAACTGATTCAATATACATAATTGTTAAGGAGTTCTGATCAAGATATATGCATGCAATTCTAAGAAGTTAAATGTGCACTGAAATTTGAAAACATAATTTTTTATGAGGGACTATTAGATGGCCTAATTAGAAAATTATATTAAATGATTTGGTTTTATTCATTCTTCTTATGCCCTAGGAAATTATGTAAAGTCCTATGTGAAAATTATGTTTTGGTAGATAATTAATGTGAAACACCAAAAGCAATAGATAATAAAAAAGGAGAGAATTTTTAAAGTGTGATAGACTATTAATTCAGGTAAATTAAACATGCAATTTATTTTTTGACTAGAAGGGAAAAATCTAATGTGAAATTATATTGTTCATCTTTTTCAAAATCTAATTTTATTTGTATACATATATTTGAATTCACAAACATATTTCATAAATTGATATTATTATTATTATAGTATATAACTCATAATGGAAAGCAGTTCAGGATAAAAATTTTTAAATGTAAAGCATAAACTTCTTCAGCCAACAAAACAAATATTTCTTATCATATTAAATAACTCTTTCATATCTTCATGAATAAAATACCACCCTGGTTAGAAGTTGCTTATAAAATTCTAAAATTTGCTTAATAAATGTACTATACTAAATGGACTCATTATTTTCTTCTTATTTTATCTTCAAACTTTAGACTTTTAAAATCTGTTATGATGAATGTAATCTATTTACTATATACATGCACTCACTTTCTAGAGTTAGAATTCATTCAGTGAGGGAATTTGTACCTCCTACTCATATAATAAATTAGAAGAACTATAGTAATTATCAAAGCTTTTATGCACTGATAAACCATTGGTGAAAGTATAACCCAAAAGTGAGAATTTTGGGGAAAATAATTTAAATGATTTTATGTTTTTAATGGGATGACAGATAAAATCTACTTCGAGGCTTGGTGATATTGTATAAAACATGATATTATGGGATATTATGGGAAAGCTACAGGAGGCCACCAATGATCTGTATTTAGTCTATTATTCCTTCTCTCTCTTCATCATTTGACTTGAAGGGATAAATCCACTAACATGGCTACAATTTTCAGCTCCATAAAGAAGATTCACAAATTCATATGTCCAGCTTCATTTTTGCAATGCATCTATTACCATGGTGCATTACACAAGATAGGTCTTGCATAAATAATTACTAAATGAAAAAAATATGATATGATAGAATAACAGTGAGTCTGGTTACGTTGTAGAAAGCATTACATGGGAAAAACAGAGATAAAAACCAAAGTTTAGCAAAATAGTTTAAATTAATTGTCATATTGAAAGGCAGAACTTAGAGAAATGCCATCAGAAAAGCCAAAATATATGTCAATAAGACAAGACAGTAAGTTATAACACTAAGGACAGTTCTCAATGAGCCATTCCTCTGGTAATGACCCAAGACAAATATTTCTTTTATCCTTGGTGATTAAGGGTTCACTTATTGATCTTTGCCCTAAATATAACATGTTAAAACTTAAAATATCCCAGTCAGCATCTTCATTCATCAAAACTTTATATAAGCATTTGATAATAGGACTTCATTCTGTGGGTAATTTAGGTATTTAGGAAAGTCTGGAATATTATAGGTGAATAGAAACATCTACACTTTTAAAGAAAAATAACTCTTTTAAGCCCCAGATTTTTTTTCAAACCAATGGCAAAAATTTTGGAAGTAGCAAAATCAACATCTTCCCTTTAATTAACTCCTTTTGACCTTGGTCTGGTAATGGTACCAACATTCTCCCATTCACTGGGAAGTAATTTCTGATTGTGCTCCCATTTTTTCACTCTCAATAAATTATTAATCCCTCTCCATTCTATCTCAGTCATTTTTGTTAAATATAAATATTCTTTCCTTTTCTTCAGTTCTCATTCCTCCTTGCCTGGACTATTGTGATAGCCTTCTAATTTCTCTAATCCTAAATTCTTTTTTTCTAACTAATCTCACCATGAGACTATTATTGGCAACAAGAGTGTAACTTTACAACTCTCTAAGCTCAAAAATATTCTATGACTTCCTTTTCTCAATGTTAGTTTGACCATTTTCTTCTTTAAAAATAATTTTTTTCCTCCGGATCCATTTCACAAATGTGGGATTTCTTGATATCTGTGGCATTATAAAATCATTATGTAATTTTTCAGATATGGCTCTAATTTCTCAACTCTGAAAAGAAGTACAGGTTTGAATCACTCAGTGAGTTTGCCTTCAAATCAACCCTCTCAAGATCCAGAGCAGAACTATTTTCAATTTTCATACTATATTTTCAGTAATTTATGATAATCACCTTCAGTAATTGGTTGATAGAAGCTTTTTGAGCTTTGCATCAATAATCTCAAGGAATAATTAAAATAATTATATAATATATAATATATATTATAAATATATAATATATAATAATAAAATAATTAAAATTAATTAAAATTCTTTTAAAGACATCCACTGAGGCAATGATGAGATAGTCTTCAGTGGAAAGAACAAAAAATTGAAATTGAAATACATACATATATATTTCATTTTGTGGAATTTCAAAAGAATAAATTGGACAAAGCATAGCTGTGGAGATTCTCAATTCTAATTTTTATTAATAAATTGCTTGCCTTTTTCTATTACTGAGCAATGAAAGTGGGTCATCTACTTTCTCACATATCCACTAATAGAGAAAAAAAATAAAGAGAGATGTATATTTCCTATTCTGTCATATTAATAAGTTTTTTCTTTCCTTTCCCAAAAAATACAAATATATCCAAAGCATGTCAAGCCAATGATGTTTAGAGATTGTTATTATTATTAACAACTAATAAAGGTATATGTAATTTACTTTTCTTATTTTTGCATTATTTTAGCCATAAAATAACTTATAATGAAATGATACACACATATACCTGCATACATAAACTTTCACATGTCTTTTATATAGGGAGAAAGTCTCTTAGAGCATATAAGGCCAACTTTGGACACAAAAAGCATGAGGTTCAAATTTGACCTTTGATGGATTTAATCTTTATAATGTGACCTATTAGTACCTCTGGCAATTCTCCAAGTCTCTTTCCAAAATAGGTTGTACTCTGTCAAAGAAGCCACAGATCTCAGCAATAACATCAACAACAAAAATAACATTATCATCATTATGAACATCAGTCTCTGCAACAACAAATATTCTTTTAATTTTCCATTGTATGACAGACTCAATGTTTAATTGTTCTTCACTCCACTCAAGTTAATGAGATTGGTATAATCTCTGAACATTTCCACTGCATGAAAAAATTAAGCATTCACAGATTGAATACATACTTATTGTTCCCTTCTTCATTTCTGGACTTCAGGAGATAATGATATCCTTTCATATATCCATGCCCAGTGAATAGTGTAGTAAGGGATTTTAGCAGGGGAAGCTGACAGCAAGAGATCCTACAAACCAACATTCCACAGAAAACTCTGAGGAACTGGGAAACAGCACACAGGCAGTTTCTGGGAGCAGTTGGTAGACTCCTCTGGAAAAGAGAGAGAGGCTGCTGCTTTTTTCTGGCAGTCAGGAGAGCAAAGAGGGTTTCTGTCTGGTATTTCTGGGTTGGACCCAGAGAACCAGTGATTCCTTCTTCTTTGGCTTTCTTGATATTCTGTCTGTCCTTGATACTGTTGATGTTGCTGCTGCTGCTGTCAAGTGAATTTCATAAGAGCTGTTACTGGAATTACTGCTTGACTCAAAGAGGATTCAAAGTTGTGAGAATCTTTGGCCCTTGTCCTTGTTCCTCACAAACCCCCCTAACCTTAATTTCTACTTTAAAATTTTAGTTTAAAATAATTATAGTAGTTATCAGGGTTTTAATCTCTGTTTTGGTTGAGTTAGTTATTCCCTAATTCCCTTTCCTCCCTTTAACTAAATAAACCTATTATATACATACATACATACATACATATATATATATATATATATATATATACATAGTTAGTTTTGAACCCTTCTTTTTAACCCACCTATTACATTAGTAAATTTGATTTATGACCCCATTTTTCTTGTTGTATAAAGTTTAGAAACACAACAAGCTAAAAGGAAGTATATTGTCCATTTAAGGAAAAAAAGTGTATCTTTTCCCATACATATAAAAATACCCACAGTCCCACTTTGGTCTCCTGTGAATGTTGAGGATGTGTGTCTCAGCTATTAGAACTTATATTAGGAGAGATCAGCAAGGAGTCCAAAGGTCTTGAGCCTAAAAGAATTTATCTTGAATTTAAAATACTCTGGCACCCATCAATAGTGTATTTCCTCATGGTAGACAACCAAATCCACCCAATACATATTTTACATCAATAAATGTGACTTCAAAACAATATACCTTTTTATACTATGTTTGCTGAGAAGTTATAAAAATTTAGCCAAAAACAAACACCAATTTAATTACCTACTAAACATGCATCTTCATTTTCCAGCTTTAACCTGCATTCCCCTCTGACAATAAACCTAGGTTCAAGTCAAAGTGAAATATTTACAGATGATACAAAATGGATACTAGTCAACATTCATAAAATTGCTCATACTATTCCTTTCACATATTGTCCTTTACAATTCTGACAAATCTTATCTATCTCTGAAATCCTAGTTGAAATTCCAGTGTTCTTGCCAATCAAGCAATGATCAAAATTTTATTGAGGACTTACTCTATTACAGGAACTCTGCCAAAGAATAGGTATGCAAATCCCAACTTAAAATTCCCTCCTCTTAATATAACCAGTCTCCATACTGGTCTACCATAGAATAATTTCAGGATGAAGGGGCAGTGATCAGTTTCTTATTCTCTATAACATATTGCTAAGAGTCCCTGATTGATTATTTTATCTAGAATATCCAAGGAATCTGAGGTCCTTTTAAAAGAGGAAGCAGTTTATAGATGGAATTCAAATTCATTCTATTTGGTTTTAGTTCTGTGATAAGCAAAATGTTACATCTATAAGGAGAATGGGTCCTTTGATTATCCAAATATCCTTTATTCTGCCCCTACATGGAGGCTAGTAGGAGGGATTTAACTTGTCTAGGCATCCAAGAGCCTCTAACTTCCTCTTTTCTTTAACTTTCATTTTACTTCTTTCTTATGAGTAAGGACTTGTGGTTGTTGAGCCATAACCATTACAATAACAATAAGCTTTCCCTGAGCAAATGGAGTGGAGTGATTAGTCAATGAAAGTAACAATGCTAAATTCAGATCTCAATGGTTTTGCCAAGCTTCTGGACCTGAACAAATTATTAAATAGAGAACTATCTCAATAGAATAGATTCTAAGAATGTCATAGATTTTCAATCAGTACCATTTCTATTAACATAGATAGACATATGATGTATGTATGTATGTATGTATATATATATATATATTTACATATATATATATATATATATATATATGAATGTGTATTCATAAGCTTTGGCAAAGTTAAACATATGATCATTTTGCTTCTCTCCATTATGGCAGCTATGGGGGAGGGAAAGAATCCTATTTCATAGATTTAGAACTCTGAGATGAAATTTTCTGATTAACATATATTACAGATGAGGAAATTTAAGCTCTGAAGGTTCAAATTAGTTGTTCAAGATTGAAAATAATTATTTGAAGGAGGATTTTAAGACAGGTCTTATGGACCTTAATCTATTCTTATTTCCACTGTCCTAACTCAGATTAATTCAACTTTATGCTTTTTATTAAGATTGCTATTGATATAGCCCATGGGTAATTGTAGACTTAGAATGACTTTAAATTTTTGCTAATCACATCTCACATTTTTTTTTTATATGAAGAAACAAGTCCAAACCATAACCTTGGTTTTCAAACACCCATTAAGATGCAATTTTAGTTCTACCTCTCTTTATCTTTTAGAGATTTAAAATTCAACTTCAATGAAATAATATAATTTTAAAAGGATTGCATACTTTTTTAGATAATTAGAATAAAATTATTTAAATGGACTTAAACTTATTTCTGAGAAAATATAAAGTCCAACTTATTTTTGCTGTACTAAAGTACAGGTTCTTTGAAGCTAAGAATATTGATTTCATACATTTGTAAACCACACAACTTTTGACATCAGAGAATATATACTCTAAATTAGAAGACAGATAACACAGAGAAGTTGAGGGTCAAAAGGAAGGATAATTTCAAAACTATACATAAAATATGTGCTATCATTTAGGTCATAGAATTTGATACTTTCTGATTTTAAAAGTTTCATATCCTAGGGAATGTCAAGGAATTTATTATGCAATCCCATTTCCTCATTTTCTCCTTGATCAGAGAGAGAATTTTAATATTGCTGAAGCAAATTCGGGAAATGCCACTCTATGGGGCTCATTTTCCTATAAACAAAAAGGGGATGTCCCCAATGATGCTTAATGTTTCTTCCAGCCATAAATCTATGAACTTCGAGTCCAATAAACTCATCTTGATTCTTACAAACAAATTGCATTTTTAAGGTTGGATAAAATTCTTTTTTACCTAGATTTCTGTGACATTGAATAATTCTGTTTCCCTCACCACATTTTGTAGTTCTTTTACTGGGTCCTTTTGTATATTTCACTTCCTTTATGGTGAGCTACCAAAAGATTTTCACTCAGACCTCTATGACTCCATTTGCTCACTGGTGAACTCAACCACTATCTTGAATTCAGTGATTACTTTTAGGTTAGCAAGTCTCAAAATATTATCTATTGTAAACTTCATCTTAGAGATAAAGTGTATTAATATATTGTGTCCTTTAAAATTAGAGGCCATTTGGATTAATAATATAACCTATGAGAAAAGATGAAAGTTAGACTGTTATTTTTGTCTAGTTCTCAACTATCTACATCTAAATTATTCAACATTCAAATTTGTCTACATTAAATCAAACTTTTAAAGTTGTTTGCTTACTTAATCAGTATTAAATCTTCCTTTTTCTCCTATTTTCCCCTAACATAGCCTAGAACAATTGTTATTGAAATTAATATAAATATAATGTAAAGAACATTCCACTCCGATGCAGGAACCTGCTTATGGAACCACAAGCTGAGGGTTACTGTGTTCCTTGGTCTTGATTTGAAGCATGCAACAACATTTTATAACTGATGATGATGGTGATGGTGGTGATGATTGACAATGATGATGATTTTTTTTCAAATATTTAATTAGTGAATTTAGAACATATTTCCTTGGTTATAAGAATCATGCTCTTCCTCTCCCTTCCCCTCACCCCTTCCTGTAACTGATGTGCAATTCCATTGAGTTTTACATGTATCCTTGATCAAAACTTATTTCCATGTTGTTGATGTTTGCATTAAGTTGAGCATTTAAAGTCTATATCCCCAATCATATCCCCTCGATCCATGTAATCAAATAGTTGTTTTTCTTCTGTGTTTCTACTCCCACAGTTTTTCCTCTGAAAGTGAATAGTGTTTTTTTTTTCCTCACAAATCCCTCCAAATTGTTCTGGATCTCTGCATTGCTACTAATGGAGAAGTCCATTGCATTCAATTGTGCCATAGTGTATCAATCTCTGTGTACAATGTTCTCCTGGTTCTGCTCCTCTACGTCTACATCAACTCTTGGAGGTCATTCCAATTTACATGAAATTCCTCCAGTTCATTATTCCTTTTGGCAAAATAGTACTCCACCACCAACATATACTAGAATTTGTTCAGTCATTACCCAATCTAAGGGCATCCCTCATATTCCATTTTTTTTTGCCTCCATAAAGAGCACAGCTATGAATATTCTTATACAAGTTATTTTCCTTATTATCTCTTTGGGGTACAAACCCAGCAGTGCTATGACTGGATCAAAGGGCAGACATTCTTTTATCACCCTTTGGGCATAGTTCCAAATTGCCCTCCAGAATGGTTGGATCAATTCACATCTCCACCAGCAATGCATTAATGTCCCAATTTTGCCACATCACCTCTAGTATTCATTACTTTGCTGTCATTTTAGCCAATCTGCTAGGTGTGAGGTGATACCTCAGAGTTGTTTTGATTTGCCTTTCTCTGATTATAAGAGATTTGGAGCACTTTTTCATGTGCCTATTAATAGTTTTTATTTCTTTAACTGAAAATTGCCTATTCATGCCCCTTGCCCATTTATCAATTGGGAATGGCTTGATTTTTTTGTGCAAGTGATTTCACTCTTTATAAATCTGAGTAATTAGACCTCTGTCAGAGATTTTTGTTATAAAGATGTTTCCCCCCAATTTGTTGCTTCCCTTCTAATGTTGGTTGCATTGGTTTTGTTTGTACAAAAAAAAACTTTTTAATTTAATGTAATCAAAATAATTTATTTTATATTTTGTAATTTTTTCCAACTCTTGCTTTGTCTTAAAATCTTTCCTTTCCCAAAGACCTTACACGTATACTATTCTGTGTTCATCTAATTTACTTATAGTTTCCTTCTTTATATTCAAGTCATTCACCCCAATGATAATTTTTAGCAAATGCTAAACCATTGTTCCTAGAGGAAATAGCTTGTTATGTAGGGTTGTGGTGAGTCATAACATTCTCATTAAAACTTTCAGGAGCATACTCACATGCATACTGGTAAACTTCCCCTTCCTTTATCTGGATACTGTTGATTCTTCATTACTATTGAACTCACAGCCAACAGCACTATGATTCATGTATAAATGAAGCTTATCTAAAGCAGGTCTTTTCTCTGTGATACATCACAGCTTTCTTATATTTAGGAATATTAGACAGAACTTTAATGCTGTGATTTGGATTCATTTTAAATGGTATAACCATTAACAAAAAATGTAAAATAAAGAAACCACTTAATAGTTCATGAAAGGAATACTCATTCATAGTATAATATATCTCCAATAACAAGGCAGAACATTGCTGTGTTGGACCTTATCTGGGAATCTTTAGGTATCTCAGATTCCCACCCCAACTCTGTGTTTCTCCAAATGACTGCAAACAACCATCAATATTATTTTGGGGGTTGTAAATGTATTTTAGCTAGTAGAGTATTTCACATATACAGAATCCACAGAGGAAGATTAGCTGTATGTACATGAATAAGTTATCTGTATGCATAGTTGCATATCATATACATAGTGTATAGTAAAGAAAGTTATATAAAAGAACTAGCAAGCAAGCTTATCCTTGAAGGAAGATACACATTGATAACATGAGGTATTGGGAATAATATTTTAGAGTAAGAATGTTGCTGAGAGATGGAATTTTACTTTAATCTAAAAGACTGTAGTCAAGTTTTTCTGAAAATCAGCTTTACACAAAGAGTAATACTGTTGAAGATAAGTGAAAAAAAGTTTGTTGTCCAAGTATCTTACATGATTACTATGATGAATCTGTGCTAGATTATATATACTAACAGATAAATTCAGTGAACTATCTGTCCAAATGATAGCATAATGAAGCTTCAATATAATTCAAAAAATATTTATTTAGCACCTATGACATGCTTGACACTGTGCTAAATGCTGAAGATAAAATTAATTTAAAAAAGACATATCCTACCCTCAATTGTTTCACAATCTGAGAAGCTCATGTAATGACTAAAACATTTTTTCTTTGCAATTCAAGACTCAAACTGTATCAGTACCAAAATAAATCCAGATTTTCCTCTTCCATGAACATGACTAACAAAATTACAGATATAGGCAGATTTTTCCTTCAGAACTATTGGTATGTTTAGTCAATTTTATTTAGAAATGTAAAATTGATTAAATAAGCACTGATTCATTTACTAGTTATGCTACACCTGAAATGAGGAAAGCCTAAATTCAAGTGAAGCATAAGGTTTGATCTGTGTGACCCTATGCAAATCAAATGACTCTGTTTCAGTTTCCTCATCTATAAAAGGTGGATACTCACAAGGCTTCTGTGAAAAACAAATAAGATAGCATTTCTAAGACTATTTAATATAGTGTCTGGCACATAATAGGTGCTTTATCAACACTTATTCTTCCTTTCCCCACCATTACTTTAATGTGCTTTGTACAATATTTACCACCATACTCTTAAGTATTAATGGCATCTTTTTTTTAGTAGAAGAGAACTAGAAAGAAAAAAAAAGGAAAGGAAGCTCACTCTTGTCCTATGTTTGATTTTGGCACATGTATGTTGTGAAACATTTATATATACAACAACATTGTGAGGTGAACAATATATTTGTTATTTAAATTTAATTACAATGAAGCATGGAATTCCAGAGAGAAAATTTGAGTTCTGATTTGCAAAAATGTTGAAATTATCTCTTAATAGTACAAATTGATATGTGCTGATTATGAAAATAAATTTAATTTCTCTAATAATGTGGTTAAAAATAATAATTTTAATTTAGGGCATTGAGGAAATAATAAGTAACAAAACAAGATGAACTATATTAGACATTGAAGTTTTAAACTGAAATTAGAAATAAATATCAGTATTCCTTTATAGATAAATCATGCAGTAAACACTAGTTGATGACAGCCACTTAATGGGTATATGTATGTACATATATGCATATATAAAGATGTATGCATATATATTTTATATTTTGAAAATTCTTGTACTATAATAATTTTCATGTAAAAATTTTCTAGGACCTTGAATTTGAAAAGTCAGCCACCTTCCAAGTTAAAGTTATTTAGTCCCTTACCTTGAGCATTTCATTGAGCAGGATAGAAAAATGCTTCTTGTTTATCTGTAAACAAGAACTGTTTGGGGTGATGAAATCAGCAAGCTTTTGCAGCCATTTTGGATTACAGTGGCCCAGCCATTTGGTGAGCCACTTGGCAACATTAAAACCTACTTGTTCCTAAGACAAAGTAATGAGAGAGAATTGGAGGTCACTGGCTCCACATTGTCTCTAATTATTTAGAAATCAGAAATTTCCAAAGGAGAGACTGAATAATGACATCCACATGAATGCATACACACATGCACACACACATACATACATACACACACACTGAGGGATGACTTCCTTTCCATGTTTTGTAAGGATAGTTTCATTTCCTTACACTTGACCCTGATTAGAACCAGATCAGAAGTGTTTGCTAGTCAAGTATGCTGAAATCTTTGGAAGTCTTTAGTGTTTTTAGTGGTTTTCTTGAAGCATGATTGAGATGTGGCACACGTAATTCTTAAACATCAGAATTTAGATTGATCCTTTTAACAGAATAGAGGCTCAGTGGGTGAAAATCACTAAAATTGTAGAATATCTGAAACAACTTCAATCCATCATGCAGCAAAATGTCATCAGTATTCTGAAAGGAATACAAAATCATATTTACTAGACTATTTTAAGTTCAAAAGTTTTCAGTGGAAAAAACTAAATAGCTAAACTTTCCCTATTTGACATCTTTCTTTATAACTTTATTTTCTCCATATATCCTCTTTTAAAAGGCTATGAACCTCTAGGCTCAGTAGGAGGATTTTAAAAACTTCTCCCTATCTCTCTCTCTCTTTCTCTCTCATGTGCATCTCTGTCTCTCTTTATATGTGCATGTGTTTGTATATATGAATGTTTAGACATAATAAATGTAATAACATTTAAATGAATATACACATATAAATGTGAGTGTATATATATATATATATATATATATATATATAAGAGATTTTGTCTGCTACATAATAGTTCCTTAACAATCAATTACAAAAATTGATTTCTATGGGTATGAATGTGTGTGTTGGTCAGGGGATAGGGGTTAGAAAATCAGTTATCTTTTATATGCATTGATTTTGAGACATATGTGGAACATTCCATGCATTTTCAACAGTTAAAAATGAAAATTGAAGCTAAAATTTTATCACTGAACTTGTCTATAGAAAAAATAAATAATCAAGGGAGTTTAGTTGGTGAGAGGGACAGACAATACATTTACTTCACACACACTTACTCACACTACAAATAATTATATCTTTCATTCTTTAACTCTGAAAATTTTCATATACTGTTCACTATATCTAGAATTCACTTCTTTCTGCTCTCTGCTTTCTTACTTATCTAGTTTCCTTTAAATTTCAGCAAAATATTGTGATCTGAAAGAAGCCTCTTAGCTCATGGTCCAAAATGCTGGGGCTTCTCTTTGTTGTGATTACTTCTAAATGATTTTGTATTTGTGTATATGTATGTTCTAAATTGTTTCCATAGTGTCTCCCCATTTTGACTTCAGAATTAGAACCTCTTGTTTTCTTTCTTTGTATCTTGATGGCTTAAAATAGTGTCTGATATATAGCATATATTAATAAATGTTGGTGACTTTAAATATGTATGTATGACACAGCAAAACATAATGTGTTAGAAAGAATTTGCCTTGGATTGATTAATATCTGTTTTGCATTCCTTCTTTTGAAATATACAAGCCTCTGTGACCAACTCATGAAATCTCTTGACAATCCAGGAAAATCATAATACCTTAAGCTGCAGATAATTACTGATCTATATCTGAATAGGGAATTTTTACATTAGAAATACTTAGGTTTGAACCAATAATTTTAATTTACTAAAATGTAAAATGCATGTATTTACAAGTATAGAATTATTTATGTAGTTATATATGACATTTAAAGATATCTATATGATAACTACCAATCCATACACCTACTTGTGCCACTACAAAAGAACATAGAAAACATAGAAAAGGAAGAGATCAATTTTCAGAGATTTTCAATAGAAAAAGGCATCTTTGCAGTCACTTAAAAGCTGAAAAGTACAGAAGATACAAAACTAAACATTTTGCTATTAATTGGTTTTTAAAAATATATCAAATAGAATAAATTTTTATTTTCTTGTACAAAGATACTTTTCCATTTGCAAACTTGATGCTACGTGTTCAATAATCCATATTAGCTAGTGTGACAGTTAGGTGTTTCATTTGATGAGAGTCAAGCTAGGGAAGACCCAAATTCAAATTGGGCCTCAGGCATGTATTAACTGTGTCACTTTGGACAAATAATTTAATATTTGTCTCAGTATCCACATATCTAAAGTGGAAATTATTATATACTACTTTCCTCTCAGGGTCATGAGGATGAAATTAATTGGAACTTTGCGAGCCTTAAATCCCTACATAAAACTTGCTGTTATTATTTATGCATTAACAGGAAGCCACATGTTCACCTAAGTAAGGTATCATATAAAATTCCTTCACATAATTCAGATAGAAACATAAATCAAATAGAAGTATTATTATTAAAGGATATGTTTTCCTAACTTACATCCAAGCTCAGAATTTTTCATATTGTAATAAGTAGTAATAAGGAACTATATTTGATTGGTAATTGATAACTAAAAGATCAATCTGTTACCTACTTTCTTCCTCCCTTTTACTCCCTCCTTTCAGCCCCCCTTTCCTCCCCCTCCCCCTTCCTTCTTCTTCTCTCTTCTTCTAAATCAACTCAAGGGCAAGTTTATGATGTTTCAAATGAAATACCTTTTCTCTTCTCTATCTTAAAGAAAAGTGTTTATTGTGGAAGACAGGAAGGAATAAGGAATGGAGGTAAGAGGGTTGGGGATTTCCCTAACACTACAATGAGTCTTAGATTGGAGGATGGTGAAATATACTTCAATTAAGAGAAATGGTTGATAGGTCTGGAAGTTCAGTCACAATAGATCAAGTCAGACAGAGAGATATCTGGACTTTTGTCCTTCTTTCTTCAGTCTCCAAAGTCAAAGAGAGAAAAACCAGCCTTCTTCTTTCTTTCAAGCCACAAGGATTCAGCCAGCAGTTGGTCTGACTTCCAACTGCCTTTTCCAGTAACATTCCAAAAAGAACACTCTCATTTGACTGACAGGTCATCAGTCTCAGATGCTCCAAACTCTTGTTTCATATTTTCCCATTTTCTCTCTCTTCCACAATATGAAACTTAGGTTTCATGAATCTCAATAAAAATCATCACCACCTGAAAGAGCTCATATCTATTTATCACTTTTCAGTGGAGAAAATAAATTTATCAGAATCAATGTTCACATTACTACAGTTGGGCACAGTCCATTAAATTAATCAATTAGCATTAATTCATCTATAAATAGTCAGTCAACAAGTATTTATTAAGCCCTGTGCTTAGAGCTAGAAATGCAGATACAAGATAAAGGGAACACAATCCCTACCTTCAAGGAATTTACATTCTTATTTGAAAGAAAATAAAGAAAAACAATTTGGAAGTAGCTGTGGGGTAAGATTCTCCTTCTAATCAGAAAGAGGTAACCCAGACAGATATAAGATAGTTATCTAAAGTGATCTTTCAGGACAAAGAGCTTTATTGGACAAGAAGGAGAAGTACAGAGAAGATACAGTTTATGGATAATTTACCTTTCTGGGGAGACCAAATTAAATGGTTCAGTGGATAAAGATCCAGACCTAAAGTGAGAAAGACCTGAGATCACGTATGACCTCAGAAACTTATTACCTATGTGACCTTGGACAAGTCACTTAACCTTGTTTGCCTCATTTTCCTCATCCATAAAATGATCTGGAGAAAGAAATGTTAAAGCACTTTAATATTTTGCCCACAGGAATGCTAAGAGGAGTCATGAAGAATTGGTCAAAGATGAAATGACAAAACAAAACTTTCTACACACAATTTCCCTTCATAAATCCTGGATTCCAGTCAAACTGAGCTAAGAATTATTAACAAAATTGAATAATTTATGAGTTCACACAGTGATTTGCTACCTTGAAATTTACTCCTTCCTCACTTCAGCCAGTCAATATCTCTACCTAAAAGGTTCAACTCAGTTTAATTTTATTTATGCAGCTTCCTAGATTCTTCTCAAACTCCTCATTTCCAGTCCTCCCTTTCCTTCTTCAAATAGATGTCTATTATTTTTTCCACTACTATCATCCCATTCAAATGAAAGGTTTTTTAGGGAAGTTATCCACAGTCCCTAGAATATTGTTTAATATGGTAGTAAAAATAAATGTTTGTTGTTCTGAAGAAAATTGAATTTCCTGGACCTCTAGTTGAAAAAAAAACTATATGGAATCATTTTCAGGAAAGTTTTCAATACTTTCAAACCATTCATATATCCCAAATTCCACTTTTTTAACAATACCAACTTTTATCTTCTTATCCTGATGGCTGCAAATTATAGAAAAACAATGTAAAGATATGCTATTTTTTTTCAGTAGACAGGACATAATACCCATGAGGACATACTTGACTTGAAGAGGTAGCATTACACAATCAAACAAAAATATAAACAAAAGCATTATCTAGGAATCATATGTGTTCAGCAACAGATAGAGAGAAATATTCTAAATCAGAAAGTCAAGTTTGAAAACGTATTAGCCATCTTCCCTTCATTTGCTGGCAATGTGACCTTGGGTTTTAAGCCACTTAGCCATTAACTGTCACAAAAAACTAAGACTAAAAATGATGAAGAAATTTTTTATCTAAACACATGAAATCACAGATATATATCAAAACAAACAAAAATAATAAGACATAGTAGATTTATCCAATGAACTTTGGGGTTTTTAAGACATTGAAATTAAATAATGTGAACAAATATCTTTTCTCTTTTCAGAAAGTATTAAAATTGTGTAATTTTAAGAGATTCAAGAACCTTGTGTTACTTCAAATAAAAAATAGAAAAGTAGGTAATGTATATCCAATAGTATTGATGTACTGATGTGCTCAGTTTTATCCTGAAATTATCACTTTTTTAAACATGATATCCTCTGTAATATTTTGTTACTCAATAAACTAAGTATAAAAAAGTTGATGTCATTGTTGTGACAGAGGATGGCACTAAAGGAAGAGTGCCAGGCTGAATCTTTCTCCTCCTCCAGGGAGGGGCCCCAGGAAGCTGGATTCTTGAGAAGCCAAAAGGTTCCTTCTGAAGAGCAGTTGGTCTCTCAGTTTTGAGAAGCTGAAGAAAGAGGCTTATTAACACTGAGGGTTACCCACCTTTTTCCGGCTGGTGACTGGAAATCCTTCCCCCTATCATTTCTCAGTTGAAAAGTTGAAGAAAAACCTGTCAGACTTTGCCTCAGATCCTGTTGTCCTGGTCTGAACTGTGGCCAAGGGGCCAAACCCAGGGTCAAACAACCTGATAATCTCTCAGGGGCTCAGGCTGCCAAAGCCTGTGTTCCCCTCAAACTTGAGGAGGGAGGGAGAAGGGGTTAGTTAAAGTGACCCCCTTTTCTCTATTTTCCTTTCCCATTCTTTTTCCCTGCCAGCCAGTTCTTTGTATTACCCTAATTGAATTAATTTACATTAAAGTGGTTCTCCTTTCTCAAATTTGAATCAAGTATGAGTGGATCAGCTTAAAGAAGGAGGGACATCTTCCTAAGAAGAAATAGTTTTTGCTCTAGAAGTGGAGGAGGGACAAGAGGGACAAGAGCCAATCTGTGAGAGCAGCCATATCTGAAGAAAGAAGGCTGAAGGGGGAAACTGTTCAATCCCCTCTTTTCTCTCTGAGCCAACCATAAAATATCAACTGTCTCTCTTGGATCCTGTTTCTTTAACCACCCACAAACTTTCTCCATTACGTTGAGCTATATGTGCTAGATCAATACTATGATACTGTTTGGAAAACAGTTATTAACTCTGTTAGACCAAAGAATTACCCTTTATTATACTAATCTTACTTCTAAAAGGTAGCATTTTTAGATAATTTTAATTGAAAATTTTATTTAATTAATTAATTTAGAATATTTTTCCATGGCTACATGATTCATATTCTTTCCATCCTCACCTCCCACCCTCAGCCAATGAGCAATTCCACTGGGTTTTACATGTGTCATTAATCAAGACCTATTTCCATATTATTAATATTTGCATTAAGTTGGTCTCTTAGAGTCTACATCCCCAATCCTATCCCCATCGACCCATTTGATCAAGCAGTTTTTTTTTCTTCTGTGTTTCTACTTCCACAGTTTTTTCAATGGATATACATAGCGTTCTTTCTCATAAGTCGCTCAGAATTGTCCTGGATTATTGCATTGCTACTAGTAGAGAAATCCATTACATTTGATTTTGATTCTGCCACAGTGTATCCATCTTTGTGAACAATGTTCTAGTTCTGCTCCTTTCACTCTGCATCAATTCCTGGAGGTCATTCCAGTTCACATGGAATTCCTCCACTTTATTATTCCTTTGAGCATAATCGTATTCCATCACTAACAGATAGCACAATTTGTTAAGCCATTCCATATTCGAAAGGCATCCTCTCATTTTCCAATTTTTTGCCACCACAATGAGAGAAGCTATAAATATATTTGTACAAGTCTTTTTCCTTATTATCTTTAGAGAATCTTTAGATTCACACCATTTGCATATGTTTTTATCTGAACCACATAATAATTATGGGAGGAATATGCTATTACTGTCCACATCTTATGGATAATAAAACTGAGGCACAGAGGTTGACTGACTTGTCCAGAGTAAAACAGCTAGGGTTTGATGAGTGAATTTATACACAGGTCAGGTCTTCCTAACTCCAAATCTACTATTCTATGAACTGGACCACTTACCTTCTTGTTCTGAACAAGTAGACATTCAATAAATTTTAATGGCATTTGAAGGATACCAGGTTATCCTAGTTGTTCACTTTATACGAATGTGTGTTTAATGGGCTCAATATTTATTCACTTTGTTTTCGTTTTTGTACTCATTTTCCAAGTCAGTTTTAGAAATTTGTGTTTAGATATTGCATGCTGAATTGTAATACCTTCTCTTGTCATTTCCTCTCCAGAATGGTGTAGAAGTCATCAATAGCTATGTTGCTTTTAGCAGAATGACTTAGTCTTTTTGCTTCACAGCTGTTCCAAGTGTCTGGAATGTAAACAGAATCATTTAAATGTATATTCTGCCTAAATCAATGGCAACTGCTATTCATCTGAATCCCAGTAAATCTATAGTTGGAAGTGTGTAGCCAGTATTTAACTGGAAAATTGAATTGTATTATGCCTATCCATAAGGAAAAGATAAATTTTTAAAACCCTCCTGTAAAGCACACTTTTTTTTCCATTCTAATATGTCCTTTCATTCTTACTGAATTTCATTTTGTCATTAGAGAAAACACTAGAAATAAAATTGTCTTGAGATTAAAGAAATTTGAGGTCCAAATTCATGCATGGACTCATAATTTCTTGGCTTGTTTAGGAGCTTCTCTGCTTGGTTTAGGATTCTAATATGGTCTTTTTTAAAACATATTTTTTTTATTTTTTGAAAATTTTATTTAATTAGTAAGTTTAGAACATTATTCTTTAGTTACAAGAATCAGATCCTTTTCCTTCCCTCCCCCCACCCCTTCATATAGCATCTCATTTTCTGTTCAGGTCTGGTCTTTTCTTTACAAATGCTTGGAATTCTTCTATTTTATTAAATGGCCATACTTTCCCCTATAAAAATAGAGTCAATTTTCCTGGGTAGTTGATTCTTAGTTGTAGACCCAGTTCTCTTGCTTTCTGGAATATTATATTCCATGTCTTTTGGTCCTTGAGTGTAGATGCAACCATATCCTGTTTTATCCTAACTGTGGTTCCATGGTAATCTGAATTCTTACCAGTTTCTAATATTTTTTCATTGGTCTGGTAGTTCTTCAATTTTCTTCAAAAATTCAATTCTTGGGTGTTGTCAATTGAGGATTAAGTACAGGAGATGATATATGGATTCTTTCATTCTGCACTTTTCCCTCTTGCTTTAGAATGTCAGGGCAGTTTTCTTGGAAAATTTCTTGTAGAATGAAGTCCAGGCTTTTTCTTTTGTTATGATCTTCCTGTAGACCATTAATTCTTATTTTTCCCATTTGAATAACTTTATTTAGTCAATTTAGATCATTATTCCTTGGTTACAATAATCACATTATTTCCCTCCCTCTCCTCCACCCACTCTTCCCGAAGCCAAGAGGCAATCCTTGATCAGAACCTATTTCCATGTTGTTGTTTACACTAGGATATTCATTCAGAGTCTACATCCCCAACCATATCCCTTCGACCCATGAATTCAAGCAGTTGTAATTCTTTGGTGTTTTTACTCCCACAGTGTTTCCTCTGAATGTGGATAGTGGTTTTTCTCATAGGTTCCTCCAAGTTGTTCAGGGTCATTGCATTGCCACTAATGGACAAGACCATTACATTTGATTTTACCACAGTGTATCAGTCTCTGTGTACAATGTTTTCCAGATTCTGCTCCTTTCACTCTGCATCAATTCCTGGAGGTTGTTTCAGTCCCCAGGGAATTCCTCCACTTTATTATTCCTTTGAGCACAATAGTATTCCATTACCAAAATATACCACAATTTGTTCAGCCATTCCCCAATTGAAGGGCATCCCTTCATTTTCCAATTTTTGGCCACCACAAAGTGTGTAGCTATGAATATTTTTGTACAAGTCTTTTTCCTTATTATCTCTTTGGGGTACAATCCCAGCAGTGCTATGGCTGGATCAAAGGGCAAACAGTCTTTTAACATCCTTTGGGCATAGTTCCAAATTGTCCTCCAGAATGGTTGGATCAATTCGTAACTCTACCAGCAATGAATTAATGTTCCAACTTTGCCATGTCCCCTCCAACATTAATTACTTTACTTTTCTGTCATGTTAGCCAATCTGCTGGTGTGAGATGATACTTCAGAGTTGTTTTAATTTGTATTTCTCTGATTATAAGAGATTTAGAACACTTCTTCATGTGCTTATTAATAGTTTTGATTTCTTTAACTGAAAATTGCCTATTTATGTCCCTTGCTCATTTTTCAGTTGGAGAATGGCTTGATATTTTGTACAACTGTTTTAGCTCTTTATAAATTTGAGTAATTAGACCTTTGTCAGAGGTTTTTGTAATGAAGATTGTTTCCCAATTTGTTGCTTCCATTCTAATTCTGGATGCATCGTTTTGTTTGTACAAAACCTTTTTTAATTTGATAGAATAAAAATTATTGATTTTACATTTTGTATTTTTTTCTAACTCTTGTTTGGTTTTAAAGTCTTTCCCAAAGATATGACAAGTATACTATTCTGTGATCTCCTAATTTGCTTATATTTTCCTTCTTTATATTCAGGTCACTCACCCATTGTGAGTTTATTTTGGTGTAGGGTGTGAGAAGTTGAGCTAAACCAAATCTCTACCATACTGTCTTCCAATTTTCCCAGCAGTTTTTATCAAAAAGTGGCTTTTGATCCCAAAAACTGGGATATTTGGGCTCATCATAGACTGTCCTGCTGAGGTCATTTACCCCTAGTCTATTCCACTGATCCTCCTTTCTGTCTCTTAGCCAATTATTTTGATAACCACTGCTTTATAGTATAGTTTGAGATCTGGGACTGCAAGTCCTCCTTCCTTTGCATTTTTTTTTCATGATTTCCCTGGATATCCTTGATCTTTTGTTCTTCCAAATGAACTTTGTTATGTTTTTTTTTCTAATTCAATAAAAACTTTTTTTGATACTTCAATGGGTATAGTACTAAATAAGTAAATTAATTTGGGTATGATTGTTATTTTTATTATGTTAACTTGTCCCACCCATGAGCAATCAATGTTTTTCCAATTGTTTAGATCTTTTTTTAATTGTGTGGAGAGTGTTTTGTATGTGTTCATATAGTTCCTGTGTATGTCTCGGCAGATAGATTCCTAAATATTTTATATTGCCTAGGGTGATTTTAAATGGGATTTCTCTTTCTAGTTCTTGCTGCTGAAATAGTTTGGAGATATATAGAAATGCTGATGACTTATGCAGGTTTATTTTGTATCCTGCAACTTTGCTAAAGTTGTTGATTATTTCGACTAACTTTTTGGTCCATTCTCTAGAATTCTTTAAATTAAACGATCATATCATTCGCAAAGAGTGATAGCTTGGTCTCCTCATTGCCAATTTTAATACCTTCAATTTCTTTTTCTTCTCTAATTGCTACTGCTATTGTTTCTAGTACAATGTGAAATAATAGAGGTGATAATGGGCATCCTTGTTTCATTCCTGATCTTGTTGGGAAGGCTTCTAGTTTATCCCCATTGCAGATGATGTTTGCTGATCCTTTTAGATATATAGTGTTTATTATTTTTAGGAAAGGCCCTTCTATTCCTTTACTTTCTAGTGTTTTCAATAGTAATTGGTATTGTATTTTACAAGGCTTTTTCTGTATCTATTAAGATAATCATGTGATTTTTGTTAGTTTGCTTGTTTATATGGTCAATTATTTGTGTGGTTTTCATATTATTGAACCATTCTTGAATTCCTGGTATGAATCCTACATGGACATAGTGAATAACCCTTGTGATGACCTCCTGGAATATTTTTGCTAGTATCCTATTTAAGATTTTTCCATCTATATTTTTTAGGGAGATTGGTCTATAGTTTTCTTTCCCTGTTTTTGACCTGACTGGCTTTGGGATCAGTACCATGTTTGTGTTGTAAAATGAATTTGGTAGAACTCCTCCTTGGCTTGTGTCAAGTAGTTTGTATAATATTGGGATTAGTTGTTCTTTTAATGTTTGATAGAACTCATTTGTGAATCGATCTGGACCTGGGGATTTTTTCTTAGGGTGATATTTGATGGCTTGTTCAATTTCTTTTTCTGATATGGGGTGGTTTAGGTAATTTTTTTGTTCCTTTGTTAGTCTAGGCAATTTATATTTTTGTAAGTATTCATACATATCACCTAGATTGCCATATTTGTTGCCATATAATTGTGCATAGTATTTTTTAATGATTCTTTAATTCCATCTTCATTAGAGGTGAGGTCTCCCTTTTCATCTTGAATACTGTCAATTTGGTTTTTTCTTTCCTTTTTTAAATTAGACTGACTAGTACTTTGTCTGTTTTATTTGTTTTTTTTCCAAGTACCAGCTTCCAGTCTTATTTATTAAATCAATAGTTCTTTGACTTTCAATTTTATTAATTTCTCCTTTGATTTTTAGGATCTCTAATTTAGTCTTCATCTGAGGATTTTTAATTTGTTCAATTTCTATTTTTTTTTAATTTGCATGCCCAATTCATTGACCTCTGCCCTTCTTAATGTGTTAATATATGAACTCAAGGATATAAATTTCCCCCTGAGTACTGCTTCCCCCTGAGTACTGCTTTGGCTGTATCCTATAGGTTTTGAAAGGACGTCTCATCATTGTCATTTTCTTCAATGATGTTATGGTTTCTACAATTTGTTCTTTAACTAACCAATTGTGTAGAATTATATTGTTTAAATTCCAATTAATTTTGATTTACCTCTCCATGTACCCTTACTAATTATAATTTTCATTGAATTGTGATCTGAGAAGGTTACATTTATCATTTCTTCTCTTTTGTACTTATTTGCAATGTTTTCATGCCCTAATACATGGTCAATTTTTGTGAATGTGTCATGTGCTACTGAAAAGAAGGTATATTCCTTTTTGTCCCTATTTATTTTTCTCCACATATCTACTAACTCTAACTTTCCTAAGATTTCATTCATTTCTCTTACCTATTTCTTATTTATTTTTTTGGTTTGATTTATCTAGTTTGGATAGAGGAAGGTTTAGGTCTCCCACTAGTATAGTTTTTCTATCTATTTCATCTTTGAGCTCCTCTAGTTACTCCTTTAGAAATTTGGATGCTATGCCATTTGGTGCATACATGTTGAGTACTGATATTTCCTCATTGTCTATACTGCCTTTTGTCAGGATGTAATTACCTTCCCTATCTCTTTTAATTAGATTTATTTTTACTTTGGCTTTGTCAGATATCATGATTACAACTCCTGCCTTCTCATCAGTTGATGCCCAATATATTTGGCTCCTTACTCTAACCTTCACCTTATGCGTATCTACCTTCCTCATGTGTGTTTCTTGTAGATAGCATATCGTGGGTTTTGGATTCTAATCCACTCTGTTATTCACTTGTGTTTTATGGGTGAGTTCATTCCATTCACATTCAGAGTCATGAATACCAGCTATATATTTCCCAGCATTTTGATTTCTATTCCTAGTCATGCCTTTTCTTCTTTCACTATTTTCTTCTTCACCAATGTTTGTTTTTAATCAGTCCCCCTAGTTCCCACCCTTATTTTACTTCCCTTTCTACTCCCCTCCCTTCTTATTCCCCCCTTATTTTCTTTGCAACCTTTTTAAAACTACCCCCACCCTCTCCCTCCCTTATACAGCTTCCCTCCCCACCAGTCCATTTGTTACCCTTCTACTTCCCTGTAGGGCAAATATATTTTCTCTGCCCCAGTGGATTAGATTGTTCTTCCCTCTTTGGGTCAATTCCAAAGCACATAAGAGTTGTGTATTTCCTATCTCCAACCTCTTTACCCTTTCATTGTATTTATGTTCACCCCCTCCTGCCATGAGCTTCTTTATGACATATAATTTACTCCTATTTGTTTCTTTTCCAATTTCTTTTGGTATTAACCTCTTTTTTTTAGCTCTAGTTATATATATGTATATATACACACATGTATATGTATTTATGTCTGTATATATCTATATGCCTATTTGTGTCTTGTCCTTTCATCATATACAGTTTGTCACTGTTCCCTCTAAGTGTAATTTTTCTAGCAGTCCAGGTGATAACAAGTTTTTAAGAGTTACCAATGACCTCTTTTTTATAAGGATACATATCATTTTAACTTACTGAGTCTTAAAAAAAGCTGGGTCTTATTGTTGTTTAGTTTTTTTTTCCCTCTTTTTTAAATTAACTTTTGATGATGCTCTTGTGTTCTGTGTTTGGACATCAAATTTTCTGTTCAGGTCTGTTCTTTTCTTTATAAATTCTTGGAATTCTTTTATTTTGTTGAATGACCATACTTTCCCCTGTTAGAATATAGTCCTTTTTGCTGGGTAGTTGATTCTTGGTTGTAGAACAAATTCCCTTACTTTCCAGAATATCATATTCCATTCCTTTCAGTCCTTCAGTGTGGATGCAGCCAGATCCTGTGTTATCCTCACTGTGATTCCATGGTATCTGAATGATTTCTTGGCAGCTTGTAATATCTTTTCTTTGGTCTGATAGTTCTTGAATTTGGTGATAACATTCCTGGGTGTTATCAGTTGGGGATTAAATACAGGAGGTGATCTATGGATTCTTTCAATCTCTGCTTTTCCCTCTTGTTCTAGGATATCAGGACTGTTTTATTAAATAATTTCCTGTAGTATTATGTCCAGGCTTTTTCTTTTGTCATGGTCTTCTAGTAGGACAATGATTCTTAAATTGTCTTTCCTCAAATGATTTTCTAAATCCTTTGTTTTGTGAATGAGATGCTTCATATCTTCCTCAATTTTTTCATTCTTTTGGTTTTGTTTGTAGTGTCCTGCTGCCTTGTGAGGTCACTTGATTCCAGTTGTTCTATTCTGGTTCTTAAAGACTGGATTTCATCCCTGGCTTTTTGGTCATCCTTTTCCTTCTGGTCTGATTTTCTTTGGAGGTCATCTTTCATCCTCTTTACCTTGTCTTTCATCTCCTTTGCATCGTTTTCAAGCTGGTTGATTTTGGATTTCAAGACACTATTTTCTTGTTTTAGTTAAAGTGACTCTGTTTCCAGATGACTTATCTTAGTTTTTATGTTCTTTTCCCAATTGTCTTCAGCCTCTTTTAATTGTGTTTTGAGTTCTTCCACAGGCTGTATCCAATCACTTGGATTTCGGATTTATCATTTGCTGATCTCTCTCCCTCTGTTTCATTTGCTGAATAAAAGCTATCTATTGTAATTTCTTCCTTCTTTTTCTGTTGTTTGCTCTTATTTACACCTTCTTTGCTCCCCATATTTGTCTGTGCTCTTGCTCCTCTCATTTTTTTAGTTTTGAGGTTTTCTGTCAGTCTCCCCTCTTGGAGCTTTGACTGAAGATCTGTCCATGCAGTCTGTGGGGGAGCGGTGTTGGAATTTGAGCTTCCTTGTTCTCTGGAGGCTTTTGATTGGATTAATGTCCAGTAGTTAGTGAGGGAAAGTGTTGTATGTTGGGCTTCCCTGAGCTCTGAAGTCTTTTCATGGGAATAATTTCATCTGGGTTGGACTGGATGTGCCCTGAGGCCAAAACCTTCAGTAAGGCTGGAGTCAAATGGAAGGTCTCAGCTTTCTAAGCTGCCAGCTCTTTGATCTCTCTCAAGCTGTTTCCCTGCCACCTTTGCTCAATTCTCTGAGCCTGGAACAGTCCTGCCCACAATGTATACCCTCTAGACCTGCACCTTTGCCTACCCAGAGGTTCCCGCTGACTCTTGGGGCTCAGCGTTCTATGTGGGTGGGGGAGGGGTCCTGAGAGCTTCCTTCTGCCTTCCTCTTAGAGTGTTCTTGGATTCTGGATTTTGGGGAGACATACCTTTTGAATTGAGTTCAGCAGGAGGGTTCCCCGGCTCTGTCTTGTTGTTAGGTTTGATTTTCAGTCACCTAGGAGCATTTGGTTTGTGATTGGTAAGGAAGGGTTTTCAGAGGTCTGAACTATTGCTGCTCGTAAACCACCATCTTGACTCCGCCCCCTGACCATTGATTCTTAAGTTGTATCTCCTGGACCTGTTTTCTAAATATTCCATTTTATGGATAAGTTGTTTCATATTTTCCTCAATTTTTTTCATTCTTTTGATTTTGTGTTTGTTTGTTTTCTGCTGCCTTGTAAAGTTATTTGCTTCTATTTGTTGTATTCTAGTTTTTAAATACTGATTTTCATCCCTGGCTTTGGTTTCATCCCTGGATTTTTGGTCATCTTTCTCCTTCTAGTCTGATTTTCTTTGGAGGTCATCTTTCATTTTCTCTGCCTCATCTTTCATCTCCTTTGCCTCATTTTCAAGCCAATTAATTATGGCTTTCAAGACACTATTTTCCATTTCCAAATGATTTATTTTGCTTTTTTAAATTCTTTCCCCAATTATCTCCAACCTCTCTTAATCATTTTTGTCAATTTTCTTTTGAGTTATTCCAAAATCTGTATCCAATCTGCTGGAGTTTATGTGTTTTTGCTTGGTGTTCTTTGATCCTCCTTTGTTTCATTTGCTCTTTGTTCATTGCCTGGATAGAAACTGATGATTGTAATTTCTTTTTCTTTTTCAGTTTTTTACTCATATTTCCCCCTGCCCCTCCCCCCCTTAATTGCCTGTAGTCTTGTTCCTCTCATTTTGTGCTGGATCTGTGAGTTTGGGCTGTTCTGTCCTGAAGGGGCTTCTCCTCTGTTCTGCTTTTTTTTCCAGGTAGTCTGATCTTCCCTGGCTGACAGCAGAAGCTGAAAAGTAGCTAGGCTTCCTGCCCTGATGTTAAAGTTGTTGCCTCTAGTGTGTTTCAGCCTTTGCCCTTGGAGTTCAGTTAGTGAGGCTCTCAGATCAGTCTGTGGGGGAGGGGTGTTGAAGCTTGAGCTTCCATGTCTTCTGAAGGCTTCTTATCTGCCCTTATTAATGAGATTGATCTAGGGAGGAGTTGATCTGCAAAGCTGGCTGTGCCCTGAGGCCAAAACCTCCAGAATAAGAGGTGGGCACAAGCCTTTCAACTGCCACAGGACTGCCTGGTCTGCTCTTCTCTTCCAACAGCCTCTACATCACCTGCATTATAAGTTCTGAGCCTGGCACAGCTTTGCTGGCAAGTTTCTCCCTATGGACTAGCACCCTTGCCTGCCCAGAGATTCCAACTGGAGACTCAGCTCTGTAGGTGGAGTAGGGGTCCTGGGAACTTCCTTCCCCTTAAACCCACATGTTCTTGAATTCAGGCTTTTTTGGGGGGCATACCTTTTAAGTTGTGTGCAGGAGAAGGCTTCCCTAGTTCTGTCCTGTTGTTAGATTTGGTTTTCAGTCCCCTCAACGCATTGTGTTTTGATCAGTGAGGAAGGATTTTCAGAAGTATGAACTTTTGCTGCCTTTAAGCCACCATCTTAACTCTGCCTCCTCTGATAATAGTCTTAATAGCTTCTCCTTAACATATGGGCTATTTGGTCCCAAAAGAATTCTATTCTCTAAAAAAAAAATCTAATTTTCTTAACTGTGAATTTACTCATTAAAGCTTATGTTCCTACAGCTTCTGGTATGCTTATGGAATTTCTCTTCTGCATTATCAATATAGATCTTTGGAGAATTTAATCTGAGACCATGTACATAGCACCACAGATTTACTTTTTTTTTAAGTGTATTTATTCTCTATGCATAAAGAACAACTTATTAATAGAATTCACTTTTACTTTTTGGTCCCAGTATAATTTGTATCTAGAAGACCATAGTTTGAGACTGGTGAATTAGTCTATATTATATAGAGTCCTTATTCACACACAGATATTATGATATATCTTGGTTCCATCTGCAGTATAAGTTGTATGGGCTGATTTATTTAGTTAATAGTAATAGAATGACTAAATCATGATTTTACTGTTTTAGAAACATAATTTAGTCATAATTAGATATACAATATTAATTCTGAGTTTTTGGATGTTACTGTAAATCTGAGACTTGTTTCTAATATAAAACAAGAAATAGCTTGCTTTATTGTGATCCATAATAATAATTTTGATAAATGAAGATTATTATACAAAGCTCAGTTTTTTACAGGTCTGCTACTCAAAATCTAAAGAATAATATTACTTCTCTAGTAGGTTAAAAAACACTTTATACTTTGACAGTGAAAACATTTTTAATGAGGGTTAGGTTAATAACTTTAAAAGTGATGTTAATACCCATTTGTTTAATGATAAATGAGATAGTATATGCCTAATGTGTGTACAATTACCAGAAATAACTAAGGTTTTTTAGAGACTGCATTACTAAAAATCAATCTTTCTAAGTGACCACTTTCATTTCATTTCAACAGTAAGGGGGGAAATGCACAAATTCAGAGGGAAAGTCTTTTCTTTACTCACTTAATATATCGAATATGAACTCTATGAATATTGAATGAGTAGATATCTAAAGCTCTTGTACATAATAAAATACTACCATCAACCTTATTCAGAATGGACAAAACTCATCTTTTTGTATTTTAGTGACTTCATGGCATTTCTCACTCAAATATTGTGGCTATTGGGACTTCGCCGGAACATTGGTAAAATGAACCACAGATCTATTTTCTTTAAAAACCAAGGATTTCCATTAATTGCACTTCTTACTGAATATGAAATTGTAGGTTTGAACTTTGAAAAAGCTTAGCTTGTTAGTACTAAAAGGGCCCTTGGATATCTAGTTTGAAACTCTCATTTTACAAATGATATAACTGAGCCTTATTTCCTGACTTGAAAAAAAATACATTATTTCTCCCAAAATAACTTAATTGAAAGGCAAATAACCATTGTAACAAAATAGAAATAATCATAGACTTTAGTGTTGAGAAAAGTTTAGAGGTCAACTAATCTAACTTTAAATTGACAGATAAACAACTAGCATTTAGCAGTTAAATTACTTATAATTTAAACTTATTTATAATATTTAAATTTAATTTATTAATAAATAATAAATAAATAATAAATAAATAAATAAATAATAAATAAATTTATTAAATAAAATTTAAACTTACTTATAATATAAACAAATAAGCGTTATTCTAGTTTTCAGTTTAGACTTAGAATACATATTTCCTGACTCAATTTAATATTCTTCCCACTATGTGTAAGGATAATTTTATGGTTGTGACTTAATCTAAATTAATTTTGTCACCAGAGAAAATCCCAAATAAAATACCCGTCAGTTTGGAAAATTATGGTGATTTTAATTAATATAGAGGGAAGGAGTTAAGGAGAAGAGAGAAAAGAGACTATAGGATTTCTCTCATCTCGGCTGTGCCGGGGGAGTACAAAGAACTCTGCCACAAGGTTTTTAAAGATGATTAGAGGCTTTTCTAAGAGGATAGTGTTTAGAAGGTAAAGGAGAAAAGAATCAACTAAACTCTGAGAGAACTCAGTGAAGATGCCTCACCTGAACTAGGCTACTAAGCTTCTTCCAGTATAGTATCAAGGAAAACTCACTACCAACCACAGACAATAGCTGCCACCACGTCAAGATGCTGAAACACTCAGCAAGCTGCTGACAGAGCTACCTCTCCTCAGAAAGATCGAGGAGAGAGGAAGTGACACGAAATATATAGATGGTTTTTACATCACTTTTCTGCATTTCAAATGTACCTTAAGCTTGACTTAGGACAGCCCAGGAGGCTATCAGTTGTTTCTGATTTGCTAGCACATGTCTGTCATAGGCCATCCTCCTAAATACTTAATCCTTAAGTATTTAGTATTAAGTATTGCTAGACTAAGTAGGGTGGAGTAATCTAAAGTTCACATAAGCAATAAAACTTTTTGACCAATTGAAGTTCTTAGTGACGATAATATATTTTATGTCAATGACCAGAACTATATATGGTGTTTGTGTATATTTATTACTTTTGAAATAACTTGTCATTGGATTGATATCAAATGGCTAAAAATTATCCTGAATTATTTCCACATCTCCTCATAGTCAGGAAATCTAAGCAAAAGAATTGCTTTCTTTCCTGTGACAAATATAGCAATACTAATTTGCATTCTTTATTCTTAATAAAGAAGAAATAAATTAAAAGATATTAGGCATTTTGAATATATATATATATATATACACACATATATATATTCAAAAGTCAAAAACAGGAAAAAAGTTCCTGAAAGAACAAAAGATCAAGAATATCAAGGGAAATAATGAAAAAAAATGTGAAGGATGGAAACCTAGCAGTATCAGAATTTAAACTGTACTATAATTCAGTGGTCATCAAAGCAATATGATATTAACTAAGAGACATTAAGGTTGATCAGTGGAATAGACTTGGGGTAAATGATATCAGCAAAAAATGTACAAGAAACACAAAGATCTCAGTTTTGGGGCAAAAACCTACTATTTTTGACAAAAACTGCTGAGAAAATTGGAAAACAGTATGGGAGAGATTAGGTTTAGATCAACATCTCACATGCTAAACTAAGATAAATTCAGAATTGGTGAATGACTTGAATATGAAGAAGGAAAATATAAATGAATTAAGTAAATATATAATAGTTTACCTGTCAGATCTATCAGAAAGGAAAGATTTTAAGGCCAAGCAAGAGAGAGAGAGAATATTACAAAATGTAAAATGAATAATTTTGATTACATTAAATTATAAAGGTTTTGTACAAACTAAACCAATACAACCAAAATTAAAAGGGAAACAAAAAATTGGGGGGGAATATTTAAAATGAAAACCTGTGAAACAGGTCTAATTACTCAAATTTAAAAGGATCTTAATTGTACAAAAATATCAAGCCATTCCCCAATTGACAAATGGTCAAGGGACATGAATATAAAATTTTCAGAAAAAGAAATAAAAACTCTAAATAAGCACATTAAAAAGTATTCTAAATCTCCTATAATCAGAGAAATACAAATCAAAACAACTCTGAGGTAGCCCTTCATAGCTAACAAACTGGCTAAGATGACAGCAAAGGAAAGTAATAAATTTTGTAGGAGATGTGTCAATATTTGAACACTAATGCATTGCTGATGGAGTGGTGAATTGATCTTACCATTCTGGAAGACAATTTGGAATTATGCCCAAAGGGTGTTAAAAGACTGCCTGCCATTTGATCAAGCCATTCAACTGCTGGGTCTATACCCCAAAAAGATAATAAGGAAAAAGACTTGTACAAAAATATTTATAGCTGTGCTCTTTGTGGGTAGCAAGTAATTGGAAAATGAGGGGATGTCCTCCAATTGGGGAAAGGCTGAACAAATTGTGGTATTTGTTGGTGATGGAATACTATTGTGCTAAAAGGAATAATGAACTGGAGGAATTCCATTTGAACTGGAATGACTTCCAGGAATTGATACAGAGTAAAAGGAGCAGAACTAGGAGGACACTATGCACAGTGACAGATACACTGTGGCACAACTGAATATAATAGACTTCTCTACTAGAAGCAATACAATGATCCACGAAAATTCTGAGGGACTTATGAGGAAGAATGCTATCCACATTTGGAGAAAGAACTGTGGGAGTAGAAACACAGGAAAAAAAACCCAACTAATTGATCATATGGGTCAATGGGGATATGATTGGGGATGTAATGACTCTAAGAAATCACACTAGTGCAAATATCAATCATATGGAAATAGTTCTTGATCAATGACACATGTAAAACCCAGTGGAAAAGCTCGATGGCTACATGAGGGAGGTGGGAGGAGAGAAGGGAAAGAACATGATTCATGTAACCTTGGAAAAATATTCTAAATTAATTAAATAAACTTTTTTTTAAAAGTTTCCAAAAAAGGAAAAAAAATATCCTTGATACAATCCCCTGTGTTCTGTGTTAAATTGCACCATCATTATTATTAAAAAGTAAAGTAACTTATATGTGTGAATGTATACGCACACAGACATATATATATATTGTCATATCTATTGAAGAAAGTACTAGAGCGAAACAGTATAGATATACTGTATACAGTATACAGTATACAGTATACAGATTGAGTATACAGCTGTCACATGTTTCTCATTTATTTCTATATTTTAAGTTTACACATTATTTTCTTCAAAATAATCTTCTGATATAATTAATGTTTACATTCACATGAATAAATGTATAACTTTATATACATATTTTGCATGTATATTGAATACAAAGGTAAATGGATATGTGCATAAATATAATTATGCATATTCATTAACTTCTATATTCATACAGCCACACATACACATGTATTAACAAACATGTTTCCATGATTATATTATTTATTTAATGTGTGTATATGTACTTTCTAATGCACATACATGTGTATATATACATTTATGTGTAGATAATATAAATACACAAAACATTATATTGCATTAAATAGAATAATCTATATTATCTATCTATGTACATGCTAAGTTCTTAAAAATAATTCTTTTCAATTTTGATATTGTGCATTTGTATTCCTTCTTTCATTGAAATTAACCAATGGTTTGCATATTTTATTATTTCTTTGTTTTTTCATAATGTCAGCTCCTAGTTTTACTTATTAGTTCAATGATTTTCTTAATTTCAATTTTAGTCAACAATTCTTTGTGTTTTCAAGATATCCAATATGATATTTAATTAGGAATTAATTTTTTCTGTTGTTATTTTAAATTTGCTCACCCAATTCATTTATTTGCACTGTCTCTATTCTATTGATATGTTGATGGCATTTATATATATATATATATATATATTTTTTTTTTTTCCCCTGAGTTAATGGGGACATTGATCCCAAATACAGAGTCTAGCCCTGGTGTCACCTGGCATCAGCATGAGTCAGATTCACTGTGTAATATTGCCACAGAAGGAGGAGCTAGTAGGGTTTAAAAGGCAAAGGCAATTAAGAGACGGTCCTTTTTCTTCCACTTTTGAACAGACTGACTTCTTGGGCTGTGTGAATATTAAAACTGCTCAGACTCTACTTCAGAAGATTTGATTAAGCTATTCCCCATTTTTAACAATGGAGGTACTTGGTCAGGAATGTATTGAGAACTTTTAAAATTACTCCACCCTACTCAGACAGTGCCTTAAGGGAAGATAAAGTTGAAAACTCCTGTTTCAACAATGGAGGTGCTTAACTCGTGTCTTATAGTAAAGCTAGAACCTTAAGCAAGGTGGTTTATTTTTAGATCTAATACATAAAGGTGCTAAGTACCTATAAAGTTTAAATTAATCACCAAAAGGTCAAGCAACTTACAAAAGGCAAGCTTAACAAAAGTCGTGTGAAGTACTCAGTACATTTAATCTAACCAGAGAGGTAATCTCTAATTCTTAATCTAACAAAAGAAGATGAGAACTAAGAATGGGCAGGCCTGGGGAAAAGTGTCTACTGTGATAGGTAGATGTGAAAATTTAGAGGAGATGACATAAAAGAAAATTTCTTTAAAAGGAAGGGACTTGACTTCTGGGTAAACATGGCTGCAATCTAGACACGGATCACTTCCTCTCCCCTGGCACAGAACAAAATAGACTACCTCAAAAGAGCATAAAAATCATCCTTGGAAGAACGAAGGGACTCTCCAGAAGGCCCCAGCAATGAAGGTACATGGAGTTTGAACATTTCCACACTATAAGAAAGAGAAAAGTCGTGCACAAAAACATGAACTGAGCTGCCCTACCCCACAGAACCAGAGTAGGAGCCAGAGCGCTCACCAGAGACAGTGAGTGAGTGAGGAGCTTCTCTGTTTGGAGGGGCACACCAGGATCCTTGGAATCTAATGAGGACTGCCAGGGAACTACCCTTCAGTTTGGTTTCACTGGAGAACCCTGCGCACTGGAGAACACACAAACCGTGGGGGCCCTTGCAAACTGCGAACACTGTGGAGACTGTAGAAACTGTATAAACTGCCTGAGGCCAATGCTCCGCTCCTTACTATAGTGAGGGGGGTGGCATGCCAGGTTCCTTCGAAACTGACAGAGGCTACCAGGGGCTAACAGGGACAGCGGCTACTCCTGTGCGCAGGAGTCTCCTATAATACCAACTCCTGCACACAGGAGAAAAGAGACCGCAGAGCATGGGGGCTGGCTGGAGCACTAACAAACCAGAGTCAGGGAAGAACCAGACTGAGGCAAAAAACATGGCCACGTAAATCCACAGAAAACCCTCGCATAACACCCAGACCTCTGACCAAAAAGGAAAGGGAAAACCACCAAAGGGATGGCTAATAGTGCTCAAGATCAACCCTCCAAGAAGAAAGGGAAAAAAGTGACTATTGAAAACTTTTTTGGAGGGAAAACCCAGGCTACAGAGGAAAAAGAGGATGAAATTCAAACCAAATCAAAACATGCCCCCTAAAATGTAAATTATCCACAAGCTCTGGAAGAACTCAAAATGGAGCTTTCCGTTTCCATCAAAAGATGGAAATGCTCTGGCAAGAAAAATGGGAAAAAAATTCAGAATGAGGTCAACAGCCTGACAGACAAGAACTCAAAATTGGAGAGAGAGCTGGAAACCTCAAACAGAAGGGCAGACCAAACTGAAAAGCAACATCAGTCCTTAAAGATCAGAATTAAGCAACTGGAAGACAATGATTTTGCAAATCAGCAAGAATTAATAAAGCAACGTCAAAAAATTAATGAATTAGAAGAAAACATAAAATATCTCACTGACAAGGTGACAGAATAGGAAAACAGAGGAAGGAGAGACAACTTGAGAATCATTGGTCTCCCTGAAAAAAACAGAGATAAACAAAAATCTCGATGCCATTCTACAAGAAAAACATCGAAGAAAATTGCCCTGATATTCTCAAGCAAGGGGGCAAAATAGAAATAGAAAGGGAGAAAGGGTTCATAGAACACCCTCTCTAATAAATGCCCAAAAGGCAACCCCCAGGAATGTAATCACCAAATTCAAGTGCTTCCAAGCTAAGGAGAAAATCTTACAATAAGCTAAGAAGAGAACCTTCAGATACAATGAAGACCCCATAAGGATCACACAAGACCTAGCAGCAAACATGCTAAGAGACAGCAAAGTCTGGAACATGATATTCAGAAAGGCAAGAGAACTGGGTCTTCAACCAAGAATCATCTACCCATCTAAATTGACTATACTTCCAGGGGGAAAGTATGGGCATTCAACAAAATAGAAGATTTCCAAATATTTGCAAAGAAAAGATCAGAATTCAGTAGAAAGTTTGACATCCAAACACAAAGAGCAAGAGAAAAGGTAAATATTAAAGAAAGGGAAAAGGAGAAAAGTGATTTTTTTTTCTTTTAATCAAACTCTCTTCTATAAGGTCTACAATTAGATCAAACATATACACTAATATATGGGGAAATGTCATATGTAACTTTCAAAAATGGTATGCAATAATACAGTAATCAGAAGAATCACTCAAAGGGAAAGATTGGGGCATTAACATGATTTGGAGGGAAGAAACAAAAAGAAAGAAAAAGGGAGGGTGGAAATGATGATACTAAGATATACTTGAACAAATAGAAATAAGTTAAATAGAATAATCTTTGTCACACAAAGATAAACAGAGGAAGGGGAGGGGAAGGATTCTCTTATAAGAAGGAGAGGAAAAGATAACTCGTTATTACTTAAACCTTACTTTCAGTGAAATCAACTCTGAGAGGGAAGAACATCTAGATCCACTGGGATCGTGAATTCTATCATATCCAACAGGGTAAAGGAGAATGGAAAACTAAGGGGGGCTGAGGGGAGGGAGAACAAAAAGGGAGGGAAGGAGAGGGGGGAGGGGAAGGGAAATAAAATGTAGGGGCCAGAAAGGGAAGCATAACAAGGGGACTAGAGGGACTGATTTAAAGTAAACCACTGGTTTAAAAGGTTATAACCAAAGAAGAAAGGTAATACTTAGGGAAGGATATCAAAATGCTGGGGAAATCACAAATGACAATCATAACACTGAATGTGAATGGGATGAACTCACCCATAAAATGTAGATGAATAGCAGAGTGGATTAGAAGCCCAAATCCCACCATATGTTGTCTTCAAGAAACACACATGAGGCGGGTAGATATTCACAAGGTCAAAATCAAAGGTTGCAGTAAGACTTATTGGGCTTCAACTGACAGAAAGAAGTCAGGAGTAGGAATCATGATATCTGACAAAGCCAAAACAAAAATAGACCAAATTAAAAGGGATAGAGATGGTGAATACATGCTGATAAAAGGGAGTATAGACAATGAGGAAATATCAGTACTCAAAATGTATGCATCAAATGGTATAGCACCAAATTTCTAATGGAGAAACTAGGAGAATTGAAGGAGGAAATAGATAACAAAACTATACTAATGGGAAATCTGAACCAACCACTATGAAATTTTCACATATAAAATAAAAATATAAATAAAAAAGAGGTAAAAGAGGTGAATGAAATCTTAGAAAAATTAGAGTTAATATGGAGAAAAATAAATAGGGTCAAAAAGGAATACACCTTCTTTTCAGCAACACATTCACAAAGATTGACCATATACTAGGTCATAAAAACATGGCATACAAATGCAGAAAATCAGAAATAATTAATACAAACTTTTCAAATCATAATGCAATAAAAATAATGATGAGTAAAGGTACATGGAGAGCAAAATCAAAATTCAATTGGAAATTAAATAATAAGATACTCGAAAATCTGTTAGTTAGAGAACAAATCATAGAAACAATTAATAATTTTATTGAAGAAAATGACAATGGCAAGACATACTTTCCAACCTTATGGGATGCAGCAAAACAGTACACAGGGGAAAATTCATATCCCTGAGTGCATCTATTAACAACTTAGGGAGGGCAGAGATCAATGAATTGGACATGAAAATCAAAAAACTTGAAAGTGAACAAATTAAAACCCCCCAGAAGAAAACCAAATTAGAAATCTTAAAAATTAAGGGAGAAATTAATAAAATTGAAAGTGATAGAACTATTGAACTAATAAATAAGACAAGAAGCTGGTACTTGGGAAAAACAAAAGACAAAAAAATAGACAAAGTTCTGGTCAATATAATTAAAAAAAAAAGGAGAGAAGAAAACCAAATTAACAGTATCAGAGATGAAAAGGGGATCTTACCTCCAATGAAGAGGAAATTAAGGCGATCATCAAAAACTTCTTTGCCCAATAATATGCCAATAAATATGCCAATCTGGGCAATATGGATGAATACTTACAAAAATAGAAATTGCTAGACTAACAAAAGAAGAAATGAGAATTCTTAAATAAAACCATATCAGAAAAAGAAATCTAACAGGGCATCAAAGAATTCCCTAAGAAAAAATCCCCAGGGCATGATGGATTCAAAAGTGAATTCTATCAAATATTCAGAGAACAGCCATTCCCAATACTATAAAAAGTGTTTGACATAATAAGCAAAGAGGTTGTTCTTCCAAATTCCTTTTATGACACAAATATGGTACTGATTCCAAAGCCAGAGAAAGAAAACTATAGACCAATCTCCCTAATAAACATAGATGCGAAAATTTTAAACAGGATACTAGCAAAAAGGCTTCAGCGAGTGATCAGGAGGGTCATTCACTACGATAAAGTAGGATTTATACCAGAAATGCAGGGCTGGTTCAATATTAGGAAAACCATTCACATAATTGACCATATCAACAGGTAAACTGACAAAAATCACATGAATATCTCAATATACACAGAAAAAGCCTTTGATAAAATACAACACACATTCCTCTTTGAAAACACTAGAAAGCATAGGAATAAAAAGGGTCTTTCCTAAAAATAATAACAGTATATGTCTAAAACTATCAGCTAACATCATCTGCAATGGGGATAAACTAGATGCATTCCCAATAAGATCAGGAGTGAAACAAGGATTCTTTATCCTTGTTATTATCACCTCTGTTATTTGACATTGTATTAGAAACACTAGCAGTAGCAATTAGAGAAGAAAAAGAAATTGAAGGCATTAAAATAGGCAATGAGGAGACCATGTTATCATTCTTTGTGGATGATATGATGGTCTACTTAATGAATCCTAGGGAATCAACCAAAAAGCTAGTTGAATAATCAACAACTTTAGCAAAGTTGCAGGATACAAAATAAACCCGCATGAGTCATCAGCATTTCTATATATTTCCAACACAGCTCAGCAGCAAGAATTATAAAGAGAAATCCTATTCAAAATCACCTTAGACAAAATAAAATACTTAGGAATCTATCTTCTGAGACAAACACAGGAACTATATGAACACAACTACAAAACACTCTCCACACAATTAAAACTAAACTTGAGCAATTGTAAGAACATCAACTGCTCATGGGTAGGACGAGTCAATATAATAAAAATGAACATCCTACCCAAACTGATCTATCTTTTTAGTGCTATACCCATTAATCTTCCAAATTTTTTTACTGAATTAGAAAAAACCATAACAAAGTTCATTTGGAAGAACAAAGGATCAAGGATATCCAGGAAAATAATGAAAAAAAAAATACAAAGGAAGGAGGACATGCAGTCCCAGATCTCAAACTTTTTATAAAGCAGTGGTCAACAAAACAATATGGTACTGGTTAAGAGACAGAAAGGAGGATCAGTGGAATAGACTTGGGTTAAGAGACCTCAGCAAGACAGTCCATGAAAAACCCAAAGACCCCAGCTTTTGGGACAGAAACACACTATTTGACAAAAACTGCTGTGAGACCTGGAAGACAGTGGCAGAGAGATTAGGTTTGGATCAACACCTCACACCCTACACCAAGATAAACTCAGAATGGTTAAATGACTTGAACAGAAAGAAGGAAACTCTAAGTAAATTAGGTGAACACAGAATTGTATACATGTCAGACATATGGGAAGGGAAAGACTTTAAAACCAAGCAAGACATAGAAAAATCACAAAATGTAAAATCAATAATTTTGATTACATCAAATTAAAGTTTTTGCACAAACAAAACCAATGTAACCAAAAGAAGAAGGGAAGCAACAAATTGGGAAACAATCTTCATTACAAAAACCTCTGACAAAGGTCTAATTACTCAAATTTATAAAGAGCTAAATCAATTGTACAAAAAATCAAGCCATTCTCCAATTGATAAATGGGTAAGGGATATGGATAGGCAGTTTTCAGCCAAAGAAATCAAAACTATTAATAAGCACATGAAAAAGTGCTCTAAATCTCTTATAATCAGAGAGATGCCAATCAAAACAACTCTGAGGTATCACCTCACAACTAGCAGATAGGCTAATATATCAGCAAAGAAAATTTATGAATGTTGGAGGGTATGTGGCAAAGTTGGGACATTAATTCATTGCTGGTGGAGTTGTGAATTGATCCAATCATTCTGTAGGGCAATTTGAAACTATGCCCAAAGTGTGATAAAAGACTGTCTGCCCTTTGATCCAGCCATAGCACTGCTGGTTTTGTACTCCAAGGAGATAATAAGGAAAAAGACATGTACAAGAATATTCATAACTGCGCTCTTTGTGGTGACCAAAAATTGGAAAATGAGGGGATGCCCTTCAATTGGGGAATGGCTGAACAAATTGTGGTACATGTAGGTGATGGAATACTATAGTGCTAAAAGGAATAATAAAGTAAAGGAATTCCATAGAGACTGGAACAACCTCCAGGAAGTGATGCAGAGTGAAAGGAGCAGAATTATGTGAACATTGTATACAGAGACTGATACACTGTGGTACAATTGAACGTAATGGGCTTCTACATTAGTGGCAATGCAATGTCTCTGAACAATCCGCTGGGATCATGGAGGAAATAAAAACACTACCCTCAAGCAGAGGACAAATGGGAGGAGTAAAACACTGAGGAAAGGTAACAGCTTGACTACAGGGGTGGAGGGGAATATGATTGAGTAGAGACTCTAAATGAACACCTTAACGAAAATACCAACAACATGGAAAAGAGTTCGGACTGAGAACACATGTGATACCCAGAGGAATCATGCATCACCATTGGGAGGGGTGGATGGGGGGAAGAAAAAGAAAATGATCTTTGTTTCTTATGAATAATGTTTTAAAATGACCAAATAAAATAATGTATAAAAAAAGGAAGGGTCTTACTGAGTTGGAGGAAGTTTTTGGATTGCAAGTTAGTTGGAGTTTGAGTTCAGATGTTTGGAACTTGCTTGAAGATGATCTTGTGGTGAGTGATAAAGACTGACTTGCTCTCCCTTAGGCTCAGACCTAGGACATTTGGCCTAGGCCCTTTCTACTATTTTCTCTTTTTTTTTCTCTCTCTCCTTCCCTTAATTCCTTCATTTGTATTAATTAAAATCTCCATAAAACCCAGCTGAGTTGGGTATTTTCATATTTGGGAATTTTCCCATGGCGACCACTTAATTTTAGATTTTAAATCAAAATGCTAAAAATTATCTTTACAGTTTGGCCAAAACCTTTACAGTTTTGTCAATTCACAGTCTTGGCAAACCACATTTTCATGGTTACAGCTGATGCTTGGCAAGTGGCAGTGAAGCACGGACAGGCCGTTGAAGGACTGAAATCTGAGACATTATCTAACCTTAAATTAGAAAGTCTGAGACCTCTCTATACTTCTATCATATCAAACTTTCTCTCTCTCTTTTCTAATAAATGCTTTTAACTCTGCTGCAGATCCTCTAGACTACCTTTTATTTGTTATATAAGAACTACTTTAGTTGCATCAAATAAATTTTGGTATGTTGTCTCTTTGTTGTTGTTCACTTTAAAGAAATAATTTATTGTTTCTGTAATTTGTTCTTTGACCCACACTTTCCTTAGGATTAAGGTATTTAACTTCCAAAAATTTTTCATCTATGTTTTCATGTTCCATTACTGAATTTAATTTTATTACATTATGGTCTTAAAGGATATATTTAACATTTCTGTTTTTCTACATTTGGTTGTGAGGTTTTTATAACCTAACACAAAGTGATTTTTTTTTTTGAGAAGGGCTAAGTACAATTCTGTAAAGATATACTCTTTTCTATTCTCTTTCAATTTTATCCAGAAATCTATCATATATAACTTTTTTTTAAAAAAATCATATCTTTAACTTCCTTCTTTTATGGTGAAATATATCTAGTTCTGAGAGGGAAAAGTTAAGGTTATGAATCATAAAATACCTCTACCCACTTATACATTATTAGATTTTAATGTTAGTAATAACTTTATGATAATCATAAGTGTGATTCTAAGATGATTAGTGTGTCATCATAATCCTAAATGTAATTAGTATAAGACATGATTTTATAAGGCTTTTCATCTTGTAAGATTAAAAATTAATATCCAATAGTCCAAGTATTATTTTTAAAAAGATTTATTAATAATCACTTGAAGTAAAGGAATAAAATGTCTTCAGTAAAGAGGAGCATTCTGGTCTGCCAAAGTGGGTGAGAGAAGGAAGGGAGAAGCCTTATATATGTATTTATATATGTATATATATAGAAATATATATATATATATATATAAATATATATATATATATATATATATATATATAGCCTTATTGATGTAACATAAGGACATACCATGGGAAAGCAGGGAAAAGAATGCTGGGAAATGTAGTTCAAGGGTACAAAATTCTATTTACACATTTTCCCTTGTGTCCAAGGAAATGACCAGAAATAAGGAAATTTGAAAATTTGAAGAAATGCATCAGAAGAGGAACAAATGGAACATCCACAGGATCTGGGAGGGATGGGATGGAATTCTAGGCAGGCCCAAAAGCAGATGGAGGAAAAAAAATAAACTAAAGTTCTTCTGATCTTAGATTCTTTGGAGCTGGGAAGGAGAACTACTTGGCTGGGAATATGTACATCTCAATCCTTTGAAGATAAGAATATCACAATTCCCAACTGGAGCCAATCTTTGGGATAAAGACTCTCTTTTTCCCTTAGGGAACCCAGAGATTATTCCTAGGTCCTGAAGAAGATTGCCTAGGTCAAACCCTCAAAACTGTATAGAGAAGAAATCTTAGAGACTTCCTTTTTCCACTGTCCTTTAATTATTTTTTTCAATAACTTTAATCCAAATAAATTCGATATCTTGATTTATAATAGAACTTGAATCAGAGTTTATGTGTTAGGAGTGGAGCTTCAAATTCCATCATTACAAGAAGGAAGCTGAAGGAAAATCTGACTTACCCTTTAGTCTAGCCTGACTGACTCCATTGGTAACATCTCAGCCTGGGGATAGGTGGGAGGAAGTGTCACATAGTACTCAATCCCCAAACAGCTGAACTTTGAGTTCCTCCTTTTCAAAGTCCTCCTCACTAATATACCTCCTGTATTCCTTTGGAAGACTAGTCTCGCCAATGGATCATTTTAATATAATCAACTAATAACTCTAAAGATTTTTAACTATAGGTATATATAATATTGCAGTTTCTAAGGGTGAAATTACAACAAATTTTGGATAAAATAGAAATAGAAGAGGAAAAGAACAAAACTAGTGATTGCTACATTGAGAAAAAACAATTAGGGGGAAGTGTCCTTTGGCAGAAGAGTACACATTCAAAACAAATGTATTCGATCCCCCACAGTTCATATCACTACATCCCAAAGTTCACTCTGGATCTTCTGGTGCAGTGTGTGGTTTCTGCAGGCAACTTCATGGCACCTTCTCCAAACAGTTCACTTTCTGGATTCAAGGAGGTGGCAAATTTCTTATCCTAAAATTACCCTCAAAAGAACTTAAACTTTTCATTATAGGTTAATAATAGAATCCCCCCTGAAGAGGGTGTTGACACACAGATCACCCAGGGATGCATGGCTGCATTATGAGGTATATGAATCAATTTTCAAAAGAAAATCAAAAACATCAAAAAATCCAAATAAAAGAGAAAAATATCTTCTGAATAAAATATAAAATATCTAAGTCTTATGTGTAAAAAATTCTAAGTGAGATAACATAAACCTATAACAGGTCCTTGAATTAGGAACCAATTAAAGGGATTTATGTTCCATAAGCCTGTAGTAGCAATTATACACGTGCCCAATCTGTAGCCAGGACTACAGAAAATCACCACACTATGAAAGAAAGAAAAAAGGGACTACATTTTAGCAGCAAATTGCAAAATAGCATTCTCTGGTCTGATTTTACATTTTCTCTCAGGGATAGAGGATCCAGGAAGGCAGCCAAAGTGAGGTGCTTGATAGAAGTGTGGCTCAGAGAATACCTATGTCCTATGTATGCCAAACAGCTGCAAACTTGAAATCCCAAAAGTTTAAGTCCTCTTATTTTGGCACAGAATCTCATCTATTCCTCTAGGTCACTTTGACCACATGCTCTTTGGCATGATGCAAGTTCTTATGTGCTTCCTTGGCACTGTGCATTGGCTCTTTTTGTGATCCCTTCTCCTGGAATCCGACACAATCATTAAGCAAAGTCCCATAATATTTTCACAATCAATGGCACTGTTTCCATTGTTTAAAGCTATTGAGTATGCAATGACATTATGGCTAGTTCAAAATCAAAAAAACATTTATACTGGTAACATGTGCTTCAGGTACAAAAAATGAGAGAGAAAAATCTCACTCTATTGCACATACAAGGGAAAAAATAATAAAAATGTTTTAAAAATCAAAACTATATGGCTTATAATCAGTGACACACTGTGTCAGTCAAGGAAAGTTAGAATACAAAGGTTTCTCATTCAAAAATGAGATCCATTTTCTTTTTAACTTGGCCATGATGCACAGTGTGAATGCAAGTACTTTTCACCAAGTAACAGCTTTAATAAACAGAAGTACACTAGGTAATGCACATTCAAAGAAATACCAAAATTCTCAAAATGCACATCAACTTATCTAAAGGTTACTAATACACGTTTTGTCCAGCTGGTTTATTGGTTTATGGACGTTTGTAATAGTATTTTCTCAGCTCAAGTATAGGACAGTACAAATAAAGACAGAGTAATGGAAGGTTTATATATATATATATATATATATATATATATATATACATATATATATATATATAGCTTATAGATTAAGTTAATATATAAACTCAAAAACAAAATTAAAACTTAAAAAAATCAGTAAATATAATAGGTATGATAGGATACAGTCACTTATTATCAATAGAAGGTACTCCCTTTACATGTTAGTGATGGATTTAAGAGTCCTTTTCTACAATTTTGGTAGCTGTTGAAGTAGTTAAGAGGACTTGAAATGAACCGTCATTGGCAGGCTGAGTTGCCCCAGTGAGCTGGAAGTTCTTTATGTACATATTGTCTCTCCTAGGTGCAAGTCATGGAGTGAGAAATCTATAGATCTTGCTTGTACAGCAACTCCAGATTAATGGAGTTCTTGCAATTTGATTTATAAATCCTAAATATATGAAGGAATAGAAGTTGTTCCCCCTAGTAATGAAGTGTATATAGGAGAGAAAAGCTTAGCCTGTATAGGGAGATGTCTAAAAGCATCTTTATATATATATATCCTCTGGGTCTGCTTCTTTATTTTGTTTTTGTCTATAGATTTTTATTTTACTTTATTTTTTTTTATACTTTGAAGTACTTTTTAAAAAATCATTTATTTAGTCAATTTAGAACATTATTCCTTGGGTACAAGAATCACATTATTTCGCTCCCTCTCCTAACCCTACCCTTCCTGTATCTGGTGTTCAACTTCACTGGGTATTATATGTGTCCCTGATCAAAACCTATTTTCATGTTGTTGGTGTTTGCATTAGGATGTTCATTTAGAGTCTACCTCCCCAGCCATTTCCCCTCGGCCAATGTATTGAAGCAGTTGTTTTTCTTCAGTGTTTCTACTCCCACAGTTTTCTTCTAAATGTGAATAGTTTTCTATCTCATAAATCCCTTCGAGTTGTTCAGGATCACTGCATTGCCACTAGTGGAGAAGTCCATTACCTTCGATTATACCATAGTGTACTAGTCTCTGTGTACAATATTCTTCTGGTTCTACTCCTTTCACTCTGCATCAATTCCTGAAAGTCATTCCAGTTCCCATGGAATTCCTCCACTTTATTATTCCTTTGAGCACAATAGTATTCCATCACCAACATATACCACAATTTATTCAGCCATTCCCCAGTTGAAGGGCATCCCCTCATTTTCCAAATTTTTGCCACCAAAAAGAGCACAGCTATGAATATTTTTGTACATTCCTTATTATCTTTTTGGAGTACAAAACCAGCAGTGCTATGGCTGGATCAAAGGGCAAACAGTCTCTTAACATCCTTTGGGCATAGTTCCAAATCGCCCTCCAGAAGGGTGGGATCAATTCACAACTCCTCCAGCAATGCATTAATGGCCCTACTTCGCCACATCCCTCTAGCATTCATTACTTTCCTTTGCTGTCATGTTAGCCAATCTGCTAAGTGTGAGGTGATACCTCAGAGTTGTTTTGATTTGCATCTCTCTGATTAGAAGAGATTTAGAACACTTTTTCATGAGCTTTTTAATAGTTTTGATATCTTTAACTGAAAATTGCCTGTTCATATTGCTTACCCATTTACAACTGGAGAATGGCTTGATTTTTTATACAATTGATTTAGCTCCTTATAAATTTGATTAATCAGACTTTTGTCAGAGATTTTTGTTGTGAAGATTGTTTCACAATTTGTTGCTTCCCCTCTAATTTTGGTTGCATTAGTCTTGTTTGTACAAAAATTTTAATTTGATATAATCAAAATTATTGATTTTATAATTTGTGATTTTTTCTAGCTCTTGCTTAATTTTAAAGTCTTTTCCAAAGATCTGACATTAACACTATTCTGTGTTCACCTAATTTGCTTATAGTTTCCTTTTTTATATTCAAGTCTTTCACCTATTCTAGATTTATTTTGGTGTAGGGTGTGAGATGTTGATCCAAACCTAATCTCTCCCATACTCTCTTCCAATTTTCACAGCAGGTGTTTTTTTTTTTTTTTAATCAAAGAGTTGACTTTGATTCCCAAAAGCTGGGATCTTTGGGCTTATCATAGACTGCCTGGCTGAGGTCTCTTACCCCAAGTCTGTTCCACTGATCCTCCTTTCTGTCCCTTAGGCAGTACCAGATTGTTTTGATAACCACTGCTTTATAGTATAGTTTGAGATCTGGGACTGCAAGGCCTCCTTCCTTTGCATTGATTTTCATGATTTCCATGGATATCTTTGATCTTTGTTCTTTCTAATGAACTTCGTGATGTTTTTTTTCTAATTCAGTAAAAAAGTTTTTTGGTAGTTCAATGGGTATGGCACTAAATAAGTAAATTAATTTGGGCAGGATGGTCATTTTTATTATGTTAGCTCATCCTACCCATGAGCAGTTGATGTTTTACCAATTGTTTTGATCTTTTTTTAATTGTGTGGAGAGTGTTTTGATTTTGTGGTCTTATAGTACCTGTGTTTGTCTCAGCAGATAGATTCCTAAGTATATTATATTGTCTAGCGTGATTTTAAATGGAATTTCTCTTTCTAATTCTTGTTGCTAAGATGTGTTGGAGATATATAGAAATGCTGATGACTCATGTGGGTTTATTTTGTATCCTACTACTTTGCTAAAGTTATTGATTTGTTTGACTAGTTTTTTGGTTGATTCTCTAGGATTCTTTAAGTAGACCATCATATCATTTGCAAATAGAGATAGCTTGGTCTCCTCATTGCCAATTTTAATACCTTCAATTTCTTTTTCTTCTCTAATTGCTACTGCTAGTGTTTCTAGTACAATGTGAAATAATAGAGATGATAATGGGCATACTTGTTTCATTCCTGATCTTGTTGGGAAGGCTTCCAGTTTATCCCTATTACAGATGATGTTTGCTGATCCTTTTAGATATATACTGTTTATTATTTTTGGAAAGGCCCTTCTATTCCTTTACTTTCTAGTGTTTTCAATAGTAATTGGTGTTGTATTTTACCAAAGGCTTTTTCTGTATCTATTAAGATAATCATGTGATTTTTGTTAGTTTGCTTTTTAATATGGTCAATTATGTGGATGGTTTTCCCAATATTGAACCATCTTTGCATTCCTAGTGTGAGTCCTAGCTGGTCATAGTGAATAACCCTCATAATCATTTGATGGAGTCTTTTTGCTACTATCCTGTGTGAAGATTGGATTTAGCAATCTCCTGATATTGTGAAGATTGGATTTAGCTATCTCCTGATTGTAACAATGAAGATACTTAGTCTGACAAAATCAGGAATGTCTATACTCATACTTAAGGATTAAGTATTCAAGAGGATGGTCATTGATAGACATGTGCAGAAAACAGCTGACAGACCCCTGGGATTTCCTAAGTGAAGCCTCAGCTACCATTTGTACAGATGAAACACAGGAAAGTGATGGGAAACTGTCCATATATTTCACATCACTTCCTCTCTTTGGGCTCTTTCCCCAGAAAGGTGGCTTTGGCTGGTCACTTCCTGTGAGCAGGCCTGGGCACCAGTTCAATCCTGAACTTGAGCCTGGAGTAGCTCCCTCAGACAGCTTCCTTGAGATGGTCACATGATGAGTGATAAGACTGACTCCCTTTTCCCTTGCAACTCAGAGGAGGCCCCTTTGTCAAGGCTTTGAACTTCTGCCTGGCTCAGTCTGAGCTGGAGCATTTAAATTAACTCTTTGCCTCTCTTTCTCTCTTTTTCTCTTTCTTAATTTCCTTCCTTTTTATTAATTAAAATCACCATAAATTTCCAGCTGACTTGTGTATTTTATTTAGGATATCCCCTGGCGACCAATAATTAATATAGATTAGGTCACAATGCTAAAATTATCCTTACATCTATTTAAGATTTTCGCATCTATATTCATTAAGAAGATTGGTCTATAGTTTTCTTTCTCTGTTTTTGAACTGCCTGGCTTTGGAATCAGTGCCATAATTGTGTCTTAAAAGGAATTTGATAGAACTTTTTTCCTTATTCTGTCAAATAGTTTGTATAATATTGGAATTAGTTGTTCTTTGAATGTTTGATAGAATTCACTTGTGAATCTATCTGGACCTGGGGATTATTTCTTAGGGAGTTCTTTGATGGTTTGTTCAATTTCTTTTTCTGATATGAGGTTGTTTAGGTAGTCTATTTCTTCTTCTGCTAGTCTAGGCAATTTATATTTTTGTAAGTATTCATCCATATCACCTAGATTGCCATATTTATTGCTACATAATTGGGCATAGTAATTTTAATGATTGTCTTAATTTCCTCTTTATTAGAGGTGAGGTATCCCTTTTTATCTTGGATACTTTTAATTTGGTTTTCTTCTTTCCTTTCTATAATTAGATTGACCAGTAGTTTGTCTATTTTACTTGTTTTTTCAAAGTACTAGCTTTTAGTCTTATTTATTAAATCAATAGTTCTTTCACTTTCAATTTTATTAATTTTTGCTTTGATTTTTAGGATCTCTAATTTAGTCTTTACATGAGGATTTTTGATTTGTTCATTTTCTAGTTTTTTTTTTAATTTGCATGCCTAATTCATTGACCTCTGCCCTCTCTAATTTGTTAATATATGAACTCAAGGATATGAATTTCCCCATGAGTACTGCTTTGGCTGCATCCCATAGATTTTTAAAGGATGTCTCATCATTGTCATTTTCTTCAATGTAGTTATTGTTTCTATTTTTTGTTCTTTACCTGATTTTGGAGAATCGTATTGTTTAATTTCCAAATAATTTTTCATTTGCCTCTCCATGTACCCTTACTAATTATTATTTTCATTCCATTGTTATCTAAGAAGGTTGCAATTTTTATTGCTCTTTTGCACTTGTTTGCGATGTTTTTATGCCCTAATGCGTAGTCAATCTTTGTGAAGGTACCATGTGCTGCTGAAAAGGTGTATTCCTTTTTGTCCCTATTTATTTTTCTCCACTTATCTACTAACTCTAATTTTTCTAAGATTTCATTCACTTGACCAATATATTTGGCTCCATCTTCTTACTTTTACCCTATGCGTATCAACCTTCCTCATGTGTATTTCTCTGCGTGTGCTTCTAAGATAAAATAGGGCCAGAAGTATAATTTCAGGTGATTTTGAAGGAGTCTCCATGCACAATTCAAATCTATTCTCTGTCCCAATGGATCGGATTTTTTTTTCTCCCTTTGGATCAATTTCAAGGCACGTAAGAGTTGAGTATTTCCTGTCTCCAACCTCTTTACCCTTCCAGTGTATTGATGTTCTCCCCCCTCCCGCCATGAGCTTCTTTTTGAGATATAAATTTACCCCCTTTTGTTTTATTTCCCATTTCTTTTAGTACTAACCTCTTTTTTAGCTCTAGTTCTATATATGTATACATGTATATGTATTTATGCATGCATATATCTATACACCCATTTGTGTCTTACATACTATACACCTTTTCACTGTTCCCTCTAAGTGTAATTCTTCTAGCTGCCCAGGTGATAATAACAATTTTTAATAGTTACCAATGACCCCTTTTCTTATAGGGATACATATCATTTTAATTTATTGGGTCTCTTAAAAAAAGTTGTTTTTTTGTTTTATTTTTCTTTTTCCTCTTTTTTAATTACCATTTGATGATTCTCTTGAGTTATCTCCTTTGGTATCAAATTTTCTGTCTAGGTCTCATCTTTTATTTACAAATGCTTGGAATTCTTCTATTTTGTTGAATGACCATACTTTCCCCTGTAAGAATATGGTCACTTTTTCTGGGTAGTGGATTCTTTGTTGTAATTCTATTTCCCTTGCTTTCAATGCCTTTCAGTCCTTCAGTGTAGATGCAGCCAGATCTTGTGTTATCCTCACTGTGGTTCCATGGTATATGAATGACTTCTTCTTGGCATCTTGTAATATTTTTCCCTTGGTCTGATAGGTCTTGAATTTGGCTATAACATTCCTGGGTATTTTCATTTGGGGATTAAATACAGGAGATGATCTGTAGATTCTTTCAATCTCCACTTTTCCCTCTTGTTCTAGAATGTCAGGACAGTTTTCTTGGATAATTTCCTGTAGTATGAGATCCAGGCTTTTTCTCCTCTAATAATTTTTTAAATCCTCTGTTTTGTGAATGAGATGCTTCATATCTTCCTCAATTTTTTCATTCGTTTAATTTTGTTTAATAGTGTTCTGCTGCCTTGTGAAGTCACTTAAATCTAATTGTTGTATTCTGGTGCTTAAAGACGGGATTTCATCCCTGGCTTTTTGGTCATTCTTCTACTTCTTGTCTGATTTTCATTGGAGTTAATCTTTCATCTTCTTTGCCTCATCTTTCATCTCCTTTACCTCATTTTCCAACTGATTAATTTTGGCTTTCAAGACACTGTTTTGTGTTTCCAGATAACTTATCTTGCTGTTAAAGTTGTCTTCAGCCTCTCTTTATTAAGTTTGGAATTGTATTTTGAGTTCTTCCAAAGCCTGTATCCAATTCAATGGGTTTTCTGTTTTATTGCTTGTGTGTCCCCTCCTCCTTCTCTGTTCCATTTGCTTTTTGTTCATTGCCTGTAAAGAAGCTGTCTATTGTAATTTCTTTTTCTATTGTTTACTCATATTTACCTCTTCTTTACTACCTGCAGTTCTCTGTGCTCTTGCTCCTATCTTTTTTTTTGTTTGTTTTTGGCCTTTTCTGTCAGTTTTCCCTCTTGGAATTTTGTCAGTAAATCTCTCAGTGCAGTCTGTGGGGAATGGGTGTTAGAGCTTTTGCTTCTCTGCCCTCTGGAGTCTTTGATTGGTTTAAAGTCCAGCAGTCTGTAGGGGAAGGGTGTTGGAGCTTGAGCTTACCTGACCTCTGAAGACTTTTGATTTGATTAAGTCCAGCTGGGTTTGGCTGGATTTGCCCTGAGTCCAAAACCTCCTGGAAGGCAGGAGCAATATGGAGGCTCTCTGCTGCAGCTGTGAGCAGGCTGACTGCTCTGCACTCCCTCTCTAGCTCCTTCCCCAACACCTGTGTTTGACACTCTGAGCTTGGCACAGCCCTGCCCACAAGGTACTCCCTAATATTAGGGAAATCCCCAACCCTCTTACCTCCATTTCCTATCCTTCCCTGTCTTCCCCAATAAATCCCTTACTTGAGATGAAGAAGAGAAAGTGTATTTCATTTGAGACATCATAAACTCATCCTTGAGTTGATTAGAGAGACCAATAGGAGAATCAACAGGCAAGGGAAAGACAAGAAGGGAGGAAGGAAGGAAGGGAAGGAGAGGGAGGAAGGAAGAAAGAAAGAATATTAACAGCCTGATCTTTAGTTACCAATTACCAATCAAAAAGTCCCTTATTACACGGTCTTCTAATCTTCTTCTAGTTAGTTTTCTGGTCTCCTTATATTCTATAGGCTGAGAAATCCTGAAGCCACCTTCACCACTGCAATGTAGCCACCTTCACAGTCTGCTGTTGGCCTGCTGGGCTTGGCTTGCTAGACCTTTAATTGGTTATGCCATTCCAGAACTAAATTTCAGGTTATATTTTAAAGTTGTGTCAGTGGAAATCAGAGAGGTCTCAGGTGAATTCCTCCCTCTTCCCCACAATATTGGCTATACCCAATGCCCCAAGTTTCTGAAACTAAAGCATTTCTTCAAATATGTTTAGTCTTCAGCATAATAGCCATTGATTATAGTGGTTCATGTATCCTGGTGAATACTTTGCCAAAAAATGCTTACAAAGTTAATTCTTATAAATGGAGGGACATAAAATGATGGGGAAAAAAAATCTAAGGTCCATAAAGAGAAAAAGAGACACAAGTTATATGCATGTGTGTGTGTGTGTGTGTGTGTGTGTGTGTGTGTGTGTGTGTATACTCTGCCAGAGACTAATTCTATGTTTTTTTAGTCCAATACATATAGGAAAAATACAAAGTAAAATTATTTTTTAAAGTATTTTGCATGTTTCCTTGAAGGGAAAACTTTTCTTTGTATGTTTTTTTTTTAAATTTCTATCCCTTTCCCATTCATGCTAAAGATATCTTTGAACTGATCACAGGTAGCCCTGCTTCAGGGAATAAGAATTTGCTCTTTCCCATTACGCCAGGAAGATAAATAGGAAACTTGTGGATTTAATATTTGAGAAAGGTTCTTATTTGCAAAATGTTCTTAAGGGTCATATGACTCATCAAATTGCCATAATTTTCATGAAGGTATTTAATCTGTATACAATACTGCCTATAAGTAATTGAATATTACTGGAGTTTTCCTTCCTAGTTGCTCTAATATTTGTAAAGGGGAAGATATTTTGAGACTGTCCTGCTCTTAATTGCTAAATATGAAATGGGAAATATTAATTTTAAGTTATCCCATAATCATCTTAAACAAATTTGTTAGTATGCCAATTCTCCGTAATACAGAAATATTTACCAAAAGAATTTTTATTCCCTTGTGAATTTTGGGATTCTGGTATTTAAGGAAATATTTTAGGTGTAATGGTGTTATTTTGGATCAAAAAGAATAAGGGAAATAATTTTGACTTTTGTAGAATTGCTTATAATAGGGGAACAGTGGAGAGAACAAGAGTTTAAAAGAGTGCCTACACTGTTTTAGGCACTCCACACATTTTATCAATCTTTTAAATTATTAAAGACAAAACCCTTGAAAAGGTCATGAAAACATAGACACTAAATATGTAGGCACAATCACATCCTCAATAAAGATGATCAGTAGCAAAATGAAAAACAATATGCTTAAATCAGCATTTGGACTTTGTCTATTCCTTCTATGGCAATGGATATACTTTTATGTTATGAATCTTTTAGAGTTGTTCTGTATCCTTGGCTTCTTGATAAAAGATGCCATTCACAGTTGATCATCATAAATCATTTTTAATCTATACAATATTATCCTAGTTCTGCTCACTTTATTATATTTCACTTCATATAAGCCTTTCCAAGGTATTTTTTTTGTGATTAACTTGTTTATTATCTCTTATGGAACAATAATGTTCCATTAAAATCATATATCACAATTTGTTTAGTCATTCCTCAGTTGATGAATAACTTTTTAGCTTGCAGTTTTTTGACATCAGAAAAAGAGCTACTATACATATTTTAGATCTTTTAGTTTACTTTTCCTTTATACTGATTACCTTAGGAAATAAATCTAATAGCGGTATTATGCGATCAAAAGGTATGCAAAGTTTTATAACTTTGGGTATAACTCCAGAATGCTCTACAAAATGATATATTTAGTTGCATTTCCCTCTTTTTCCTTACTTAGACATACAATCAGTTAGCAAATCTATAATTTAACCTTGAAAACAGCTATTCCTTTCATTCTTTTTTTTTCTACTCACAAGGTCACCACTTCAGTACAAACCCTAGCCCTTATCACCTTTATGAAAAATCACATCCTAATTGGTTTCTTTCTTCTCTGATCCAGTCTTCATTCATGTGCCAAAATGATTTTCCTAAAGCACTGTACTTGCTACATGTTCCTGCTCAATAAACTCCTACATGTAGCCACATAATTCTTTTGTAATCAAATTCTGTCTATGTTCTATTGAATTTAAAGAACTTCACAATTTGGATCCAATTTACCTTTCACCTTTATTATACATTCACTACCTTCACATTTTGCTGGCATTGTGAATAGAACATATGAACTGAAGTTAGAAAGACTATTTCATTTCCTATATCAGACATTTTGAAGTTGTATGATTCAAAGCAAGCAATGAAAACTCTGTCTTTCTCAGTTTTCTAATTTGTAAAATTGAGACAATAATTGCACATACTTTTTATGGCTATTGTGAATATAAAATGAGATTATTTATTTGTAAAGTGCTTTGAGAAATTTAAACTTGCATCTAAATATCATGATTATCATTAATGAGCCTATCATCCAATCAAAGTGACTTTCTCATTATTCCTAATATAAAACAATCTACATCTTCATGGATGCAATAATGTGTTCTATTTCTTTTTGAATTTACTGAAAAACTTATATTAGTGAATATTACAAAACTAAACAGCACATTAACATGCAAAATGCCTTGGAAATAAAAGGTGCTTAATAAATGTTTCTTGACATATATATATATATATATATATATATATATATATTTATATATATATATATATATATTTATATATATATATATATATATATAATGAAATAGCTAATATGTAAAATGAAACTAAATTGATCTAAATATCCTTTAAAAAGAACACTATGTAGCTAATAGTTGGGGGAAATGGACTCAAGAGACTAAGTATCACTAACTAATTATTTTTAAATGATAGTATTCCAAACTGGATTTTTGTTCAAGGCAAAGTTGACTTAAAGCTCCAAAATATCTCTACAATTATAATGCTTGGTTATGACTTTTCAATCTAAAAGAAGAAAAAGATTTTTCTTTGACTTAAAAGCTAATCATTATTTGTTTTCTTTTTCATTTTTATACAGGTCAATCCAATTTGTAATATTCATTTTTCTGACATTTTGCAATCTATGTTTTCTTTCTTCCATTCATCACTTCCCTGCTATCCCAAGAAGGAAGGTCATATAATATAGATTGTACATGTATTATCATATAATATACATTTCAGTGTTTTACATGCTGTGGAACAAGACAGATATTGATTACACTAGAGAAAAAAAGTTCATGGTGGAATTCATGTAAAGAATGCTATGTTTCAATCTGGTCTTTGACAGTGGATATCATTTTTTCTTATGAATACCTTAGAGATGTCCTTTATCCATGTATTGATGGTAGTTAAGTAATTCACAGATGACCATCAAGTGTTATTGTTGTTACTCTGTATCGTCTTTTCCTAGGTCTGCTCACTTCACTCTGTATCACTTCATATCAGTCTTTATAATTTTGTTTGTTTGTTTCTTAATTAACTCGTTTGTCATTTGTTATGGTGCAATAGAATTCTATTAAAAGCATATACCACAATTTATTCAGCCTTTACCCAATTAATGGAAATCCTTTCATTTTCCAGTCCTTTGATACTACAAAAAGAACTGTTATAAGTGTTTTTGTACAGATAGATTATTCCCCCTATTTTTAATCTCATTTTATTACTGGGTCAAAGGATATGTGCAATTAGATGGCTCTTTAGCCATGATTCCAGATTGCTCTCCTAAAAGTTTGTATTACTTCATAGCTATATAAAAATGTATTAGGGTTCTGATTTTTCCATCTCCTCACTAATATTTATCATTAACCTTTTTTTTTTTGGTCACATTACTCAGTTGTTGTGAGATGGTATGTCAGAGTTATATTAACTTGATTTTTCTCAGAAATAGTGATTTGGAGAATGTTTTTCTGAAAATTGTCTGTTCATATCCTTTGACCATTTGTTAATGGGGCATGCTTGGTATTCTTATAAATTTTACTCAATTATCTATATATTTGAGAAAAGAAGTCATTATCAGTCAGACTTGCCCTATGTATTTTTCTCCAATCTGTTATTTCTTTTTATTTTTAAGGCTTTACCTTTCCTCTTAAAAATAATACATTCAGTACAGTAGCCTAGTACCCTTGAAAGCAGAAACCATGATGAGAATCCTTCCATAACCAAACTCTAAAAAGTGTCTCAGTATGACAGGAGTCAAAAACAAATAGCAAGATGGAGTAAAGGAGCTCTCTGTTGAGAACAACTTGAAAAGAAGGCACAGTTGATTTTCAAATGATTAGGGGGAACCAGAAGTAAAAGGACCTACAGAGGAGTATACCTCTCCTACTGTGACAGGGTCTGAACCTCAACATAAACCAAGTTTGGGATCTCAGGGTACAACAACAGATCAAATTATAAACTATATTCACTCTATGAAGTCCCAAGACCTGGCACCAACCTGCAATGAGGTTCAGAAATCCATAGCACTTGGATCTTTTAAACCTGCTCTGTGATGAAGCCCTTAGTCCAAGAGAAAAATAGTTCAGAGACAAAAACTTCTAAGGACTGAAGCCATTAACAGAGTAGAAAGAATCAATTATTTTCAGAATTCCCAGTCCACAGGCATAAAAAGGGGTGGGGATGAGGCTAGGAAAATGAGCAAATGGAAAAAGAAATACCTAACAACAGAAAATTTCTATGGCAACAAAGAGCAAGGCATGGAATCAATAGATACAAGAAACAGCATGCAAAAATTCAAAGAAAAATGGGACTTGGTCTCCAGTGTTGAAAGAACTCAGAAATGGAATTCAAAAAATCAAATAAGACTGGTCAAAAATATCAGAAAAAGAAATAAAAGTAATGCAAAAAGAAATTAACAGCTTAAAAAGCAAAACTGATCAACTTGAAAAAGAGGCACAAAAACCCAAATGGAAAGAGGTTTTTTTTTTTTTTTAATAAATTGACTTACTGGAAAATGAGGTAAATATTATATATATATATAATAAAGAAAAGATTTCCATGAAAAGAAGAATGGACCAAATGGAAAAAGGAAATCAAAAAAGTCATTGAAGAAATTTAGTTTCTAAAAATTTGAATTGGGCAAATAGAAGATAATTATTTCATGAGACACCAAGAAGAAATCAAACACAATCAATGGGAAAAAAAGAACTTCATAGGAAATATCTCATTGGAAATAAAAAAAAAGAAAAAAAAAACAAGAAACAAGTGACCTAGGGGGCAGCTGGGTGGCTCAGTGGATTGAGAGTCAGATCTAGAGATGGTAGGTCCTAGGTTCTAATCTGGCCTCAGACACTTCCCAGTTGTGTGACACTGGGCAAGTCACTTGATGCCCATTGCCTAGCCCTTACCACTCTTCTGCCTTGGAGCCAATACACAGTATTGAATCCAAGATGGACAGTAAGGGTTTAAAAAAATAAAGGAACAGGTGACCTACAAAATAGATCTCTGAGAGATAATTTAAGAATTATGTGGCTACCTGGAAGTCATGGGGGAAAACCCTATGCATTATATTGCAAGGAATTTATCCAAGAAAACTTCCTTGATATTCTTGAAAAAGAGGGCAAAATGAAAATTGAAAGAATCCACAGATCCCCAGAAAATATCCCCAAATGGGAGTCATTACTGATTTCCAGTGGTAGAGCTAAGAAAGAAGAGTAAATAGAGTAGTACATCCTTTTCACCATGAAAATTATCTATGACCAAGATTAAAATATTGCCACAAAAAAAAAACCACAGGAAAGAAAGAACCAACAATGAGACAGAATGAAATAACATTTGAGAAAAGAAAACCCCAAAAGGTAAAGCAGAGATCATCTGGGGAACTGAAGTGAAAGGGGAGCAGAGCTAGCAAGAGACTATAGCAGGGAGTGAAGAGCAAGCTAAGAGCGATCCATCCACTCCTCCCCCACCATGACACATCTGCTGTCACAGATTCCAAATTTAAGCCCTAGCTAACAGTCTGACATTGAGATTCTGCCTGGGCAAATACTGGTCCAAACCAACTTACACACCTTGAAATTTCAAACTTGTGGAGAAACCCAGAGTTCTAGCCCAGGGAAGTCTGGGTTAAAGGGGGCTGATCTGTGCCATCCCAGAGAGAAACCAGGAGTCTGTTGGGAAAAAAGACCCCTACCCCTTTATACTTGATTGGATTTTAGTGATAGTGATAGGGATAAGATAATCAGTATTGTGATTCTAAAGTGATTAATATGAATACCATTATAATCTCAATACAATCAGTAGAATTACAAGGATTTTTAACTAAAGCATAAAAACTGCTTCTGAAGGAATTTCTAACCCCTCACTAAGTTTGTACTTCCCTTTCTCATAAGATGCTGACTATCTGAATCTCATGTCTCAATATGGCACAAACATCACACACCCTTCCCTGTTTGAAAATAGCCATCTTTCCCCTCAGATCAGATGAGAGAGAGGTAATGGTCACTTGACTTGACCTTTAGACTAATATGGTCTTTCCGAAATGAACTAACCAATCAGCTTTGCAATTGGGTAACTGTTTTTAAAACAAGGTCTATATGGTGTTATGTCTTGTGATTTGTCATTTTTCTATATAAACCAGCTCTAGGCATTGTTTCTTGCTGGGTCCAACAATGTAATATATGCAAGAGAATGCTTTTATTGGAAGACTTTTCCCTGTTCCTATAAAATCTAACTTTCTACCTAGACTTGGAGAAATTTGGCTTTTTTATTTGATTTACTTAAATTGTCTATATGGAGTTGCTGTGGGGTAGGCCAGCCTCCCACAGGGGATAGGGCCTTGGAGGTGGGACAATGTTGGCAAAATGATGGATGAGGCACAGCTTTCTCTTTCAATCAGCAGCACAGGTTTCACAGAATAAACTGCTTGGCGGAGGCCTGGCTTTATTTTATACCCCTGGGCTGTCCTAAGCCAAGTTTAAGCCACCATTGGCACATGTGAGACACAGGATTGATATAAAAAACTGCCTTTACATTTCATGTCACTTCCTTGGGGGGGGGGAGCTTTGGCAGAGTTGGTTCCTTGAGATGGTCATGTGGTGAGTGATAAGACTGACTCCCTTTTCCTTTGACTTTCTGGGAAGACCCCCTTGGCCAAGGCCTCTGAACTCCTGCCTGGCTCAGCCTGGGCTGGAGCAGTTTATATTCCTTTTCCTCTCTCTCTCTCTCTCTCTCTCTCTCTCTCTCTCTCTCTCTCTCTCTCTCTCTCTCTCTCTCTCTCTCTCTCTCTCTCTTAATTTCTTTCTTCTATTGTAAATAAACCACCATAAAATTCCATTCTGATTTGAGTGTTTCATTGGGATTTAGAATTTAAATCTCTGGAGACCAACTAAATTTCTATTCAATCTCAACCCTAAATTTACCCTTAACAACAGGAACCTAGGGAGATAGTCAACAAAATTGTTGTTAAGGGCAAGATCAGTGGGTAGAATCAACATGACCCAGATATAGGTTTGGGAATTCAGAGCATAGATTTGCCAGTCTTTTTGCCTAAAAAAGAGTGTCCTATCTAAGTGGGTATATAAGAATCCTTAGGTTTAATTCTGTAAGTGGGTTCTCCTGGTAATATCCTGGGGGGACAGAGTGGGAAATTTGTGTTAACCCTGCAAGCATGTTGCTCTCATCTATTTTTTCTGGGGCTAAGTAAGAATAATAATGATAGCAATTCCAATAATAAGGGGAACTTAATAATGAAAGTCACTTAGGGGGTTTTCAGTGGATGTTTCCATCCTTCCTGGGGCTGCTTTGCAAACCCAGGTTTCAATGTGGACCATGTCAAAGGTGGTCTTGATGGCTCCTGGCATGGAGTCTGTGGGTTTTCTATTTCACAACAAATCCCAGACTGGGGTTGGGATGAGGATGTAATACATAGTTTGGGGTGAGGATATAGTTCTCCAGGGGAGCACCACCCCCAACCCTGATTGTTTTGCCCCAAACTAAGAGTAGAGCTCCAGGACAGGGCAAACAAGAGTGTGCCTGATGGAATAAAAAATACGAGTTGAAAAACTTGAGCCTAAGCCTGGGGCTAAATTTTGATCAGCCCCTGACCTGATCAAGTTCAGACTGAGATGAAAAGTTTATACCCAAGCCTAAGGAAAGCCTTTAAGTTATCAGTATTTCAAGGGTCAATTCAATCAGAAGGCATGAGTGGGGTGCTCTCAGAGCTCTGAACTTTCAGACCATCTGTTAAACTGGAAACAACCTAGAAAATGAGATGAAAATAGTATTAAGGAAGGAATGAAATTTAAGAGGGTACACCAACTTCCCAGAAAACAGAAACTACTTATAATTAGGTAGTAAAAATGAGTAAACAGCAAATAACCTCACTGAATTCTAAAGAATTTTATGGAAACAAAGAGCAAGATACAGACACAGAAAGGGACAGTAGAAGCAAAGGAAAAGCATGCAAAGTCCAAAAGAAAAATAATGGACACAGAGTCTGAAAGAACTCAAAAAATACTTCAAAAACAAATTAAGAAAGGTAGAGGAAAAGTGGGGAAGAGAAATGAAAGTGATGCAAAAAGAAATGGGCAAGAAGGGGAATCAAAAACTGACAGAAGAAAATCAGGTCTTAAAAATCAGAACTGACCATCTAGAAACTAATGATTTCATGAGAAATCAAGAAACAATAAAGTAGAATCAAAGGAATAAAAAAAAAACAAAGGAAAACATGAAATATCTTAATGAAAAACAACTGACCTAGAAAATAGATCTAGGAGAAACAATTTGAGAATTATTTCACTACCTGAAAGCCATGGTAAAGAAAAAACCTTTGACATCATAATACAAGAAATTATCAAAAATTACTGCCCATAGATCCCAGAACAAGAAAACAAAATTGAAATGGAAAGAATTCACAGATCACCTTCAGAAAGAAATACTCAACTGACAACTTCTAGGAATATAATAGCTAAATTCAAGAGCCACCAAGGCAATGAAAAAATTCTTCAAACATTCAGAAAGAAACCATGCAACTATGATGGAGTTACTATTCAGATCACATAGGACCTAGCTGCTTCTACATTAAATGATCAAATGGCCTGGGATATGATAATCATGAAGGCAAAATATTTGGATTTATAACCGAGAATCACATATCCAGCAAAACTGAGTCTATTCTTTCAGGGGTAAAAGTGGTCATTCAAAGAGATAGAAGATTTTCAACCATTCCTGAAAAATAAGCCAGATATAAACAAAACATTTCAATTTCAAATGTGAGACACAAGGGAAGCCCAAAAAAGTAAATAAGAAGGAGAAAATTTAAGGGATTTATTAAGTCAAAATGTTTATATGTGTACATGGAAAGAGGATTTCTGTAGTTGTCAAAATTACTCTTAGTAGTAGAGAAGATAGAAAGAATTTAATCAGAAAGAGAATGGAGAATTATGATGTGATCTATATGTAAATATGAAGAAATGTAACTATAAAGTATGTATGATATGATAAGTATGCATAATAATCACATGGAAAAATTGATTAAGGGCTGAAAGGGAGGGTTGCACTGAGAGAAAAGGGAAGGGAGAGATAAAATGTGGTAAATTTTATAATAAAAAGAAATGTGAAAAATCAGTAAAGAGAGGGGAGGCTAAGGGAGGTGAAGGCCAATGCTTAAATTTACTCTCATTGTAACTGGTTCAGAGAGGGAAAAACATGTATATCAGGAGGGGTATACAATTCCATCACCCTACAGTGAAGTAGAAGTGGAACAAGTCAAGGGAAGCAAAAAGTAATTAAAAGGAGAGGAAAGTGGGGAGGTGACGAAAAGCAAAATATTGTTGAGGAGAAACAGAGAAAAAGGGAAGGAGAAACAGAAAAAAAGGGAATAGAGTAGAGGGCAATATAATAATGTTGCTTGCCTCTTCTGCTGTTCACAAGATCCTGCAGTTCACCCCACTGTGCCCCTCTCTCCACTGCTGCTAGCGCACATTATGTGCCTCCTTTTAAAGCATATAATGCTTAATGTGAATAGGATGAACTCATCCATTAAACAAAAGCAGATAGCAGAGGGAATTAAAAACCTGAATTCTACTATATGTTATTTACAAGAAACACATTTAAGGCAGGGTGACATACACAGATTCAAGGTAAAAGTCTGGAAAAGCATGTATTATGCATAATCTAAAGTAGAACAACAAACAAACAAAGCAGGATTAGCAATCATGATACAGGACAAAGCCAAAGTAAAATTGATCTCATTAAAAGAGATAAGGATTACATTCTTTTAAAGGGTACTATAAACAATGATGTAATATCATCACTAAACATTTACTCACCAAATGACATAGAATCTAGATTTCTAAAGGAAAAATTAAAGGAGCTCAAGGAGGAAATAGATAGAAAGACCATTCTAGTCAGTGATCTCAACCTTCCTCTTTCAGAACTAGATAAGTTGATCCAAAAAATGAATAAGAAAGAAGTAAGAGACATAAAGGAAATGCTAAAAAAATTAGAGATAATAGATATCTGGAGAAAACTGAACAGGAATAAAAAGAAATTTACTTTCTTCTCAGCAGTAAATGGTACATATCAGCCATGTACTAAGGCATAGAAATATTGCAAACAAATGCAGAAAAGTAGAAATAAATGCCAATTTTCAGAACATAACACAATAAAAATTGTAATTAACAACAGTCCATTGAAAGGCAAATCTAAAATTAATTGGATACTAAATTATCTAATTCTTCAAAACTGGTGGGTCAAAGAAGTAAAAAATAACTATGGACTTCATTAAAGAGAATGACAATGAGGAGACATAATTTCAAAACCTAAGGGGTACAGTCAAAGCAGTACTTGGGAAATTTTATATTGCTGAGTGCCTATCACAACAAAAATGATAGGGAGAAATTCAATGAATTGGGCTTTCAACTTTAAAAAATTAGAAAAAGACCAAATTAAAAATCCCCAGATTAAAACTAAAGTGGAAATCCTAAAAAATGAACGGAGTGTTTAATAAAACTTAAAGTAAAAGAACTATTGGACAAATAAATAAGACTAGGAGTCGGTACTTTGAAAAAACACAAATAAAATAGATAAAATATTACTCAATCTAATAAAAAAAAAGAAGAGAATCAAATTAACTGTTTCAAAGAAGAAAAGTTATCTCACTTCTAATGAAGAGGAAACTAAGGTAATTATTAAGAAGTACTTTGCTAAATTATATGACAATAAATATGACAATCTATGTGAAGTGGGAGAATATTTATAAAAATAAAAATTCCCTAGATTAACAAAAGGGGAAATAGAATATTTAAATAATCCCATCTAGTAATAGAAATTGAACAAGCCATCAAGGAACTCCCTAAAAAAATTCCCCATGGCCTGATGTATTCACAAGTGAGTTCTATCAATCATTTAAAGAACAACCAATCCCAATATTATAAAGATTATTTCAAAAAATAAGCAAAGGATTTTTATCAAATTTCTCTTATGACACGAATATGGTAATGATTCCAAAGCTAGGCAGACCTAAATCAGAGAAAGAAATTGCATACCAATCTCCTTAATTAATACAGATGCAAAAATCTTAAATGGATTACTAGCAAAAAGACTTCAGCAAGTAATCGCAAGGATTATTCATTACAATGAAGTGGGACTTATGCCAGGAATACAGGGATGTTTTAATATTAGAAAACCATCCATTCACATAATTGACCATATCAATAATCAAACCAAAGAAATCACATAATTACTTCAAAAGATGCAGAAAAGGTCTTTGACAAAATATAATACTGATTCCTATTGAAAACACTAGAAAATATAGGAATAGAACATTGCAAAACAAAATGAATGGCTTTGATTATATCAAATTAATATTTTTTTAAACACAACCAATGCAAACAAAATTAGGACAGCAAGCAACTGGGAAAATATTTTCAAAACAAAACTCTCTGATAAAGTAAAAACTTCCCAAATATATAAGGAAGTAGGTCAAATTTATAAAAAAAAAAATCAAGCCATTCCCTAATCAATAAATGGAAAAGCAACATGAATAGACAGTTTTCACATGAAGAAATCAAAACTATCAATAATCACATGAAAAGAGGTCCTAAATCCCTCCTGATTAGACAAATGCACATAAAAACAACTCTGAGGGAACATCTTACACCCATCAGACTGGTCAATAGGGCAGCAAAGGAATGTGATTACTATTGGAAGAGATGTGGCAAAATTGGGACATTAATACACTAACAGTAGAGATGTGAATTGGCCCAACCCTTCTGAAAGGCAATTTGGAACTATGCACAAAGGGCTTTAAAAAATAATCCCCACCCAAAAGACTTCTGGGTAAGCATGGCAGCCAGCTAAACATGACTTACTCTCCCCAACACACACTGACATACACCAACAAGGATTACCCCCAAAGACCTTAAGAATCTATATCAGAGGAGTGGAAGAGCTGTAAAACAGGGACCAGAAGTGAAGGTGAGTGGTATTGAGGCTCTACAAGCCTATAAGAGGGGGAAAGGACTTCTACCCAAATGCAAATGGGTGGATCCAGCCTGCCCCACACCCACCAATAGGGCCAAAGCCAGGGCCAAAGAACACCAACATGAACGAGCAAGGGGGCCTCTGAAGTAAAGAGAGGGTACTTTTGCACACTTGGGAACTGACTAGCTCTCAAAAATTTTTATAGAGAAAAAACACAAGCTACAAAACAAATACTGGAAGAAATTCAAACAAAGGAAAAACTGAAAAAAAAATGAAAATTGTCCACAAGCCCTGTAAGAGTCTCAAATGGAGCTTATCATCAGAAAGATGGAATCCCTCTGGAAAGAGAAGTGGGAAATGGTTCAAAAAGAAAACTGACAAATTATATTAGAGAACCAAAAAATTTTAACTGATTGACAAAAGATCAAAGCAGAAAATCAAGCCTTAAGGATCAGAATTGAGTAACTGGAAACCAATGATCTTGCAAAACAGCAAGAATTAAAAAAGCTAAGTTAAAAAATTAATAAATAAGAAGAAAACAAAATATCTCAATGACAAGGTGACAGACCTGGAAAACAGAGGAAGGAGAGATAATCTGAGAATCATTGGCCTACCAGAACAGCCAGAAATAAACTGTAATCTTGATATCATAATACAAGATATCACCCAAGAAAACTGCCCAGAGATTCTAGAACAATGGGGCAATACAGGCATTGAAAGAGTTCACAGAACACCCTCTACACTAAATCCCCAAAAGACAACTCCTAGGAATGTAATTGCCAAATTCCAAAACTTTCAAGCAAAAGTAAAAAAAAAACTTACAAGAAGCCAGAAAAAGACAAGTTAGATATAAAGGAATGCCAATCAGGGTCACACAAGACCTTGCAATTTCCACACTGAACAACTGTAAGGCATGGAACATGATATTAAGAAAGGCAAGAGAGCTGGGGCTTCAATCAAGAATCAGCTATCCATCAAAAGTGACTATATACTTACAAGGGAAAGTATGGGCATTTAATAAAATATAAAATAGAAGATTTCCAAGTATTCATAAAGAAAAGACCAGAGCTCTGTGGAAAGTTTGACATCCAAACACAAAGAGCAAGAGAAACATGAAAAGGTAAATATGAAGGATTGGGAAAAAGAGAAAAATGTTTTCTTTTTCTTTTATCTAAACTCTCTTCTATAAGATATACATTTATATCAAATTATATATAGATATTAATATGTAGGGAAAATGTAATGGGTAACTCTCAAAAATTATATGCATCATTAGAGTAATTAGAAGAATCACACACAGGGAAAGGATGGGGCATCAAGACGATGTGGAGACAGGGGGGAAGAAAGAAAAAAGGAAGAGGGGCATCGTTGATGGTACTAAGATGTACTCCAAGAAATAGAAAAAAAACTAAATAGAATAATCATTCTCACACAAAGATACACATGGGAAGGGATGGGGAAGAAATCTCCTATAAGAAGGAGAGGAAGAGAGTTTTTATTTAAACCTTACTCTCAGTGAAATCAACTCTGAGAGGGAAGAGCATTTAGATCCATTGGGATCTTGAATTCTATCTTATCCAACAGGGTAAGGGAGAAGGGAAAACCAAGGGAGTAGGGGGGAGGGAACAAAAAAAGGGAAGGAAGGTGAGGGGGGAGGGGAAGGGAACAAAATGTGAGGGGCTCAAAAGGGAAGCATATCAAGAGAGGGGACTGAGGGACTGATATAAAGTAAATCACTGGTATAAAATTTTATAGCTAAAGAAGAAAGATCAGACTTAGGGCAAGATATCAAAATGCCAGGGAATCCATAAGTGACAATCATAACTTTGAATGTGAATGGGATGAACTCACCCATAAAACATAGACGGATAGCAGAATGGATTAGAATCCCAAACCCTACCATATGTTGTCTTCAAGAAACACACATGAGGCGGATAGATACTCACAAAGTCAGGTTTAAAGGATGGAGTAAGACCTTTTGGGCCTCAACTGACAGAAAGAAGGCAGGAGTTGTAATCATTATATCTGACAAAGCCAAAGCAAAAATAGACCTGGTTAAAACGGATAGGAAGTTAAATATGTTCTGTTAAAAGGGAGTATAGACAATGAGGAAATATCACTAATCAACATGTGTGCACCGAATGGTATAGTACCCAAATTTCTAATGGAGAAACTAGGAGAACTGAAGGAGGAAATAGACAGTAAAACCACATTAGTGGGAAACCTAAACCAACAACTATCAAATTTAGATAAATCAAATAAAAAAATAAATAAGAAAGAAGTAAAAGATGTGAATGAAATCTTAGAAAAATTATAGTTAATAGACATATGGAGAACAATAAATAGGAACAGAAAAGAATACACCTTCTTCTCAGCACCACATGGCACATTCGCAAAGATTGATCATACACTAGGTCTCAGAAACATGGCATACAAATGCAAAAAAGCATAAATAATAAATACAACCATTTCAGATCATAAGACAGTAAGGGTATATGGAGGGTCAAAAACTTCAGATAAGTAAGGGTACATGTAGGGACAAATCAAAAACTAATTGGAAATTAAATAATATGATACTACAAAATCAGTTAATTAGAGAACAAATCATAGAAACAATTAATAATTTCACTGAGGAAAAAAACAATGGTGAGACATCCTTTCAAACCTTATGGAATGCAGCCAAAGCAGTACTCAGAGGGAAATTCCTATCCCTGAGTGCATATATTAAGAAACTGAGAAGGGCAGAGATCAATGAATTGGAAATGCAAATAAAAAAACTTGAAAGCGAACAAATTAAAAACCTCCAGAAGAAAACCAAACTAGAGATCCTAAAAACTAAGTGAGAAATTAATAAAATTGAAAGTGATAGAACTATTGAAGAAATAAATAAGAATTGAAGCTGGTACTTTGAAAAAAATAGACAAAGTACTGGACAATTTAATTTTTAAAAGGAAAGAAGAAAAACAAATTAATAGCATCAAAGAAGAAAAGAAGGACTTTATCTCCAAAGAAGAGGAAATTAAAGCAATCATTAAAAAGTACTTTCCTCAATTATATCGCAATATATATACCAATCTAGGAGATATGGATAAATATTTACAAAAATATAAATTACCTAGGCTAACTGAAGAAGAAATAGAATTCTTAAATATTCCCCTATCACAAAAAGAAATCCAGCAGGCCATCAAAGAACTCCCTAAGAAAAAATCCCCAGGGCCTGATGGATTCACAAGTGAATTCTTTCAGACATTCAAAGAACAGCTAATCCCAATACTATACAAACTCTTTGACATAATAAGCAAAGAGGTTGTTCTTCCAAATTCCTTTTATGCCACAAACATGGCACTGATTCCAAAGCCAGGCAGGGCAAAAACAGAGAAAGAAAACTATAGACCAATCTCCCTAATAAACAGATGCAAAAATCTTAAATAGGATACTAGCAAAAAGACTCCAACAAGTGATCAGGAAGGTCATTCACTATGATCAAGTAGGATTTATACCAGGGATGCAGGGCTGGTTCAATATTAGGAAAACCATCCACATAATTGACCATATCAACAAGCAAACCAACAAAAATCACATGATTATCTCAATAGATGCAGAAAAAGCCTTTGACAAAATACAACACCTATTCCTACTAAAATCACTAGAAAGCATAGGAATAGAAGGGTAATTCCTAAAAATAATAGACAGTATATATCTAAAACCATCAGCGAACATCATCTGCAATGGGGATAAACTAGATGCATTCCCAATAAGATCAGGAGTGAAACAAGGATGTCCATTATCACCTCTATTATTTGACATTGTACTAGAAACACTAGCAGTAGCAATTAGAGAAGAAAAAGAAATTGAAGGCATTAAAATAGGAAAGGAGGAGACCAAGTTATCACTCTTTGCAGATGATATGATGGTCTACTTAAAGAATCCTAGAGAATCAACCAAAAAGCTAGTCAACTTTAGCAAAGTTGCAGGATCCAAAATAAATTAGCATAAATCATCAGCATTTCTATATATTTCCAACAGAGCTCAGCAGCAAGAATTAGAAAGAGAAATTCCATTCAAAATCACCTTAGACAAAATAAAATACTTAGGAATCTATCTCCCGAGACAAACACAGGAACTATATGAACACAACTACAAAACACTCTCCACACAACTAAAACTAGACTTGAACAACTGGAAAAACACTAACTGCTCATTGGTAGGATGAGCCAATATAATAAAAATGAACATCCTATCCAATCATATTTATCTATTTAGAGCTATTCCCATTGAACTTCCAATTTTTTTTTTACTGATTTAGAAAAAAAAAACACAACAAAGTTCATTTGGAAGAACAAAGGATCAAGGATATCCAGGGAAATAATTAAAAAAAAATACCAAGGACGGTGGCCTTGCAGTCCCAGATCTCAAACAGTATTATAAAGCAGTGATCATCAAAACAATTTGGTACAGGCTAAGAGATAGAAAGGAGGACCAGTGGAATAGACTTGGGATAAGTGACCTCAGCAAGACAGTATATGACAAACCTAAAGACCCCAGCTTCTGGGACAAAAACCCACTATTTGACAAAAACTGCTGGGAAAGCTGGAAGACAGTGTTGGAGAGATTAGGTTTAGATCAACACCTCACACCCTACACCAAGATAAACTCAGAATGGGTGAATGACTTGAACAGAAAGAAGGAAACTCTAAGTAAATTAGGTGAACACAGAATTGTATACATGTCAGACATGTGGGAAGGGAAAGACTTTAAAAGTATGCCAGATATAGAAAGAGTCACAAAATATAAAGTAAACACTTTTGATTACATCAAATTAAAAAGTTTTTGTACAAAGAAAACCAATGCAACCAAATTGAGAATGGAAGCAACAAATTGGGAAAAAATTTTCATAACCAAAACCTCTGATAAATGTCTAATTACTCAAATTTATAAAGAGCTAAATCAATTGTACAAAATATCAAGCCATTCTCCAATTGATAAATGGGCAAGGGACATGAACAGGCAGTTCTCAGCCAAAGAAATCAAAACTATCAATAAGCACATGAAAAAGTATTCTAAATCTCTTATAATCAGAGAGATGCAAATCAAACCAACTCTGAGGTATCACCTCACATCTAGCAGATTGGCCAACATGACAGCAAAGGAAAGTAATGAATGCTGGAGTGGATGTGGCAAAGTTTGTACATTAATTCATTGCTGATCATGTTGTGAATTGATCCAAACATTCTGGAGAGCAATTTGGAAGTATGCCCAAAGGGCACTAAAAGACTGTCTGCCCTTCAATCCAGCCATAGCATTGCTGGGTTTGTACCCCAAAGAGATAATAAGGAAAAAGAATTGTACAAGAATATTCATAGCTGCGCTCTTTGTGGTGGCCAATAATTGAAAAATGAGGGGATGACCTTCAATTGCGGAATGGCTGAACAAATTTGGTATATGTTGGTAATGGAATACTATTGTGCTAAAAGGAATAACAAAGTGGAGGAATTCCATGGAGACTGGAACAACCTCCAGTAAGTGATGCAGAATGAAAGGAGCATAACCAGGAAATCATTGTATCCATAGACTGATACACTGTGGTACAATCGAACACAATGGACTTCTTCATTAGTTACAATATAAAGTCCCTGAACATTCTGCAGGGATCTAGGAGAAAAAAACACTATCCCAAGTAGAGGACAATTGTGGGAGTAAAAACACCAAGGAAAAGCAACTGCTGGACTAGAGGGGTTGAGGGGACATGACTGAGAATAGACTCTAAATGAACATCCTAATGCCAATACCAACAACATAGTTGTTGTGTTCGAATGGGTTCGAATCAAGGACACATGTGATACCCAGTGGAATCGTGGGTCAGCTATGGGAGGGGTGGCGTGAGGGGGGGGAGAAAAATAAAATGATCTTTGTTTCCAAGGAATAATGTTTGAAAATGAACAAATAAAAAAAAATGTTTAAAAGGAGAAAAAAATCCCCACCCTTTGACCCAGCCATACACTGTTGGGTTAGTACTCCCAAAGAGATAATAAGGAAAAATGCTTTTGCAAAAATATTTATAGCTGTGCTTTTTGTGGTGCAAAAATTGGAAAATGAAGGGTGTTTATCAATTGGGGAATGGCTCAACAAATTGTTGTGTCTGATGGTGATGGAATACTATTTTGCTGAATGAAATGATGAACTGGAGGAACTCCATGTGAACTGGAATGACCTTAAAGAATTAATGCAGAGTAAAAGTGCAGAAACAGGACATTTTACACAGAAACTGAAACATTGTGGCACAATTGAATGTGATAGACTTTTCTACTAGCAAAAATGCAATGATACAGGACATCCCAGAGGAACTTATGAGAAAAAAAATGCTATCCACACACAGAGAACTGTGGTAATAAAAATTCAGAAGTAAAATAAATAATCAATCATGTAGTTTGATATGGATATGATTCAGGTTTTTGTGTCAAAAGATTAATCTGCTGCAAATATGAATAACATGGAAATAGGTTTTGAACAATGATACATGTATAACCCAGTGGAACAGTTTGTCAGCATTTGAAGTGGGGAGGAAAGAGATGGATGTGTCTCTGTGTGTGTAGGATCATTAATCATGTAACCATGGGAAAATATTCTAAATTAAAAAGGGAAAAAAATCCCCAAATGACAACTTCCAAGAAGTTTAGAACATTATCATTATATACCACCATTTGTTCAGCCATTCCCTTATCTAGAAAGCCCCCCACCTTGTTTTCCAATTTTTTGACACCACAAAATGTGCAGCTATAAAAATATTTGTACAAACTTTTTTCATTATCTCTTTGTGGTGCAAATCCGATATACCTGGATCAAAGTGCATAAAGTCTTTTGAAGCCCTTTGAGTATAATTACAGATTGGCTTCCAGAATGATTGGATTAGCTCACAACTCCTCTAGCAATTCATTAGTGTCCCAATTTTGCCACATCCACTCTAACATTTATCATTTTCCTTTACTATCATATTGGTCTATCTGCTAGGTGTGAGGTGATATCTCAGAGTTGTTTTGATTTTCATTTCTCTAAGCAAGAGGGATTTAGAACACTTTTTCCTTCATAACTTTTGATAGTTTTTGAATCCTTCATCTGAAAATTGCCTATTCCAATATCCCTTGTTCATTTGTCAATTGGACAATGGCTTGATTTTTTAAAAAATTGACTTAGTTGCTTATATATTTGGAAAAATAGCCTCCTGTCAGAGACTTTTATTATATTTTTTTCCAGTTAGCCACTTTACTTCTAATTTTTGTTGCATTGGCTTTGATTCTACAAAACATTTTTAATTTAATATAATCACAATTATTCAATTTACATCTTATAATATTCTATTTTTTTGCCTGGTCTTAAATTTCTTCCTTACCCATAGATCTTACAGATATATTCTTCTATGGTCACCTAATTTATTTATGATCTCACTCTTTATAATTGTCATTTAATGATTTTGCATTTATTTTGGTATAAGGTGAAAGATGTTGATCTAAACCTAATTTTTTCCCATACTTTTTCCCTGCTTTACCAGAAGTTTTTGCCAAATAGTGAGTTCTTGTCCCCAAAACTAGAATCTTTGGACTTTTTGAACACTGGTATGTTGAGGTCTTTTATCCCTCATCTATTACAATGATCCACCTTTCTGTCTTTTAGTCAGTATCCTATTGTTTTGATGATCACTGCTTTATAGTACAATTTAAGATTTGGTACCATTAGGTGTGAAGATTGGATTTAGCTATTTCCTGATTGTAAAAATGAAGATACTTAGTCTAACAAAATCAGGAATGTCTTGGGAACTCTAGATTACTTCACCCTACTTAGATTGTACATTAAGGGAAGATAAAGTTGTAATCTCCTGATTGAACAATGAAGGTACTTAGTTCTCACCTTATAGTGAAGCTCAACTTTAAGCTAAGTCTATTTTTAGATCTTAATACAAAAAGGTGTTAAGTAACTATTAAGGTTAAATTAATCACAGAAGGTCAAGTAACTCACAAAAGGTGAACTTGACAAAGAAGTGTTAAGTAACTCTAAAGATATAATCAAATCAAAGAAGATGAAAACTAAAAGTAAGGGCAGTCCTGGAAAAAAAGGCTTTGATATGATTGGTAGACATGAAAATTTAGAGGAGGAGACACAAGGGTGAAAGGTCTATATTCTGGGGATTTTTGCTCTCTCCAGCACCTTATTGGTGGTGGAGAGTTAGCTGAGAGCAGCGTGCTGAGCTTTTTGGCATCTTAGCAAGACTACAAGAAATTGTCCAGTTCAGTTGTGAGTTTCTGGCTGAGTTTTCCTCCTTTACATTCCAAATTTATCCTCTTAGAAGCCTCTAATCTTCAGAGACCTAGAGGCAGGGATTTTAAACTCCCCCTGGCATAGGCCAGGCAGGAGAAATCCTATATTCTCTTCTGTCCTTCTCCTTAAATTTCTTCCCTCTATATTAATTAAATTACCATAAATTTCCAGACTGACTTGGGTATTTTATTTGGTGACCAATTAAATTTGGATTTTTAAGTTACAACCTTAAAATCATCTTTACATAGGTAACCATACTTCCTCCTTTTTTTTTTTTTATTACTTCCCATTATATTCTTGATCCTTTGTTCTTCCAGATGAACATTGTTACTTTTCCCCTAATTTTACAAAAATGTTTTTGGTAGTTTGATAATTATGGCACTAAATAATTTAGGATTGTCATTTTTATTATGTTATATTTATTATATTTATTATTATCCTGTCCATGAACAATTAATGTTTTTCCAATTATTTAAATATAGTTTTAATTATGTGAAAAGTGTTATGTAGTTGTGCTCATATAATTCCTGTGTTTGTCATTGCAAATAGATTCCCAAATATCTTATATTGTTTAAAGTGATTTTAAATTGTGTGTCAAGGAAGTTAATTTCCTCCCTGCTCCTGAGTAGCTTGACCTGTCCATCAAACATTCCTGACATAACACAGTTGTGCCAAGTTAGGATCCCTGTGTATGCTGTACATCAATAAAATTCAAGGTTTGGGGCTTGAGTAGGGGGAGAAGCAAGAAGAGGATGAAGAAGGAAGAAGTCAGGAACAGGGCAGGCAGGTAAAGTGAGGGAGGAAAAGACTTGCAGGCTAGGGGCCACATGGTCATGTTACTTAGAGGAATAATTGTTTACCCTTTCTAATAAACTTTATAAAATATATATCTGGGTAGAAATATTATTTCAATTCTTACAATGAAGTTTCTCTTTCCTACCCTTGCTGCTAAGTTTTGTTAGAAATATATAGAAATGCTGATTATTTATATGGATTTATTTTGTATTCTGCAACTTTGCTAAAGTTATTAATTATTGCCACTATCTTTTTAGTTTATTTTTCTAGGATTCTTTAAGTATAGCATCATATCATCTATAAAGAGTGATAGTTTAGTTTCCTCATTGCCTACTCTAATCACTTCAATTTACTTTTCTTCTCTAATTGCTACTGCTAGCATTTCTAGTAAAATACTAAATAAGAGAGGTGATAATTGGCATCCTTGCCTCATTCCTGATCTTATTGGAAAGTCTTCTAACTTATCCCCACTTACAATGATATTTGCTGATGGTTTTAAATATATACTGTTTATTATTTAGAGGAAAGACCCTTTTACTCCTATGCTTTCTAGTATTTTCAATAGGAATGTGTCTTGTATTTTGTCCAAAGCTTTTTTTTTGCATCTACTGAGATAATCATGCAATTTCTGTTGGTTTAGTTATTGATGGGGTCAATTATGTGGGTGGTTTTCCTAATATTAAACCATCCCTGCATTTCTGGTACAAATTGTACCTGTTCATAGTGAATAATCTTTGTGATAACTTGCTGTAGTTCTTTTGCTGGTATTTTATTTAAGATTTTGCATTTATGTTCAAGATTTTTCTATAGTTTTCTGTTTCTGATCTTCTTGATTTTGGAATCAGTACTATTTTTGGTGTCATAAAAAGAATTTGGTATGACTCCTTCTTTTCTTATTTTGTCAAATAGTTTGTATAGTACTATGATTATTTGTTCTTTACATGTCTGTTAGAATTCACTTGTGAATATATCTGGCCCTGGAGGTTTTTTCTTAGGGAATTTTTCGGTAGCTTTTTCAATTTTTTTTTCAGATATGGGATTATTTAAGTAGTCTATTTCTTATTTTATTAACCTAGGCAATTTATAATGTAAATATTAACTCTAATAATTCATTCTAATTTTTCTAACATTTAACTCACTTCCTTACTTCTTTCTTGTTCATTGTTTGGTTTGATTTATCTAGTTCTGATAGGGGAAAGTCAATGTCCCCTTCTAGTACAGTTTTACTATATATTTTCTCCTCAAATTCCTTTATTTTCTATCTGGATACTATGCCATTTGTTATATTTATATTTCTTCATTATTTATACTGCCATTTATCAACATACAATTACCTTCTTTATCTCTTTTAATTAATAACTTCATCTATTAATTAATATTTTTACTTTAGCTTTGTCTAAGATCATTATGGCTATTCCTCTTTGCTTTGTCTCAGTTGCAGTCTGATAGATTCTGCTCCAGTTCCTTACTTTTATTCTGTTTACGTCTACCTCCCTCAAGTGTGTTTCTTTTTGATAGCATATGGCAGTATTCTTGAAATTAAACCATTCAGCTTACTACTTCAGTATTTTGGATGAGTTAATCCCATTCCCATTCACTACTATAATTATGGTTTATATATTCCACTCTATTTTGACTTCTTCCTATAATCCTAACCTTTTTCCTTTCCTCTTAGCCCCCACTCCAGTGTTTTGCTCTTAGTCGGTCTCCCCTCTTTCCCTGCCCTTATATTACTCCCCTTCCCTCCAACTCCCTTCTTATTCTCCTCTTACTATAGGGTCTTTTGAACACACTTCCCTCAACCTCTCCTTCCCTTGTATTTCTCCACTCCCAACCACCCCATTTTTTATTACCCTTTTACTTTTCTATAGGGCAAGAGACAATTTGATACCCCAATGGATCTGACTATTCTTCCCTCTCTGAGTCAATTCCAAAATGAGTAAGGTTTATGTATTACTTTTCACCAACCTCTTCCTCCCTTTCATTTTGTTTGTCTTTTCCCCCTCCTAGCCACACATTTCATTATGTAATATATTTTGCCCCATGTTACCTCTTTTCCCATTTCTCTTAGTATTATCTCCTTTTTCAGCCCTAGTTTTAAAATATATTTACATATCATCCTAAACAGCTTGCCACCTCATACTCTATGTATATTTCTTCTAGCTACTATGATAATGAGAACAATTTTAAGAGTTACAAATATCATCTTTCCATACAGATAGAAATGCCTTTAGACTGTATTGAATCCCTTAATTTTTTTTCTCTTTCTTATTTGGCTTCTAATGCTTCTCTTGAATTTTGTATTGGGCATCAAATTTTTTGTATTATTCTGGCGTTTTTCACAGAAATGCTTGGAAATCTTCTATTTTATTTAATGACCATACTTCCCCTGAAAGAATATAGTCAGTTTTGCTGGGCAGTTGATTATTTCAAGCAGACCCACTTCCCTTGCCTTCCAGGATATCATATCCAATGTCTTCTGGTACTTTGCAAGGGTACTGCCAAATCTTGTGTAATCCTTACTGGAGCTTCATGATATCTGAATTGTTTCTTTCTAGCAGCTCATAGTATATTCTCCTTGGCCTGGGAGTTCTTGAAATTGACTATAACATTCCTAGAATTTATCATTTGGTTATTTAATACAGTAGGCAATCTATGGATTCTTTCAACCTCTATTTTACCTTCTTGTTCATGAATACCAGGGCACTTTTCTTGGATAATTTCCTGTAGTATGATGCATAGCCATTTTTTTTTTTTTGGATAGGACATTTGGATAGTCAAATAATTCTTAAAATGTTTCTCCTGGATCTATTTTCCAGGTCAGTTGTTTTCTCAAGGAGTTATCTCATATTATATATATAATTCTTTGATTTGATTTTATTAGTTCTTGATGTCTTATAAAGTAATTAGTTTCTAATTGCCTAATTCTAATTTTAAAGGATAGAATTTCTTCAATGACCTTTTTTTTTCCTTTTTCTATTGTTCAATTTTTCTTTTCAAGTCATTTTTCTCTTCTGGTTTTTTGCCTGAGTTTCCAGCAGATTAATTAGAGCTTTCAGTTCTCGTGCCTCTGTTTCAAGTTGACTTATTTTGATTTTTAGGCTACTATTTTCCTTTTGCCATTTCCCTTCAACACAGCTTATTTGATTTTTTAATTCCTTTTTGAGCTCCTTTTGAGACTGTGTCTAATTCCCAGTTTCATTTTGGATTTTTTTTTGAGGCTTTTCTTGATGTTTCTTGGATCTTGTCCTCCTCCATTGGTTCTATTCTTTGCTCCTTACCCCCTTAGAAGTTTTCTAATTTTACTTTCTTTTTTTCTCTACTCATTTTATTTACTTTTTGAAAATTATTTATTTATCATGCATGTGTACTATAAATTTGCCCCTCTGTTGATTTACTGACTTTGAGCTCCTATGTCTTGAGGCTGAATCTTCTCTTTTCTGAGTCCTCTGCTGGTATAGTGGTTTCAACTATTTGAGTAATCCCATGGAGCCAGTCTGCCCTGGGGCAAATTCTCAGCTGTCACCAATAGGGTGTCGAGGCAGGTGCCTCCCCCAAGTTTCTCCCTGCCTGCCATTGTCAGAGTATGAAAATAAAAATTAACATCCAAAATACTCCAAGTATTATATTTAATAAGACTTATTAATAAAAGGCTAGAGAAAAAGAGAGAGCTTACCAAGTCTCACATGTGGGAAAAAAGAGAGAGCCTGGTGGAGTTATAGAATTATACAACTATACACACACCTAAAAAACACAAGGTAGTGATGAAAGAGGAAAGGGATGCTGGGAGATGTACTTCAAAAGCACAAAATTTCCATTTATAAATGGATCCTTGTGATCCTCAGGGAGACCACTCTCCCCAAAGAGATCATTTTAAACATAATCAACTTATAACTTTAGTTAGAGGTACATATAATATTACAGCTTCTAAAAGGAAAAAAAATGAAATAATATTGGGATGAGAGGGAAATAAAAGAGAAAAAGAACAAAAGCAGTGTTAGGTGCTTTGATAAAAACCAATTAGGGGGAAGTCCCCTTTTGGAATAAGGGTGTAGATTCAAAACAAATGCATTCAACCCTCCACAGTCAAATTCATCATAACTTATAGTCCACTCTGGGTCTTTTTGTGCAATGTACTGTATTTGCAGGCATCTTTCTGATGCCTTCTCCAAAAAGTTAGCTTTCTGGATACTGGGAGTTAGTCTCTTGCAAATTAGTCTCAAATTAAAATCAAAGTTCACAACATTAACAGAGTCCTCCTGAAGAGGGTAATATCACATTCTCTTCTGAGAAGGATACAGGGATACACATAGGAATCACATAGGGATATATGGTCAAGTCATTAGGCATATGAATCAATTATCAAAGACATCAAAGTATCCAAAGAAATTAAAAAAAAACTTTGAGTGAAATGTAGAATATCAAAAATGTAAAAAATTCTGGGAAGAAGGAAATAAATTCACAAATCACAAAAAGTTGTCTTAATGATCCATGTCCCATAAGCCCGCAAGGACAATCATGCACTAACCTAATTTAGTAGCCTGGACTACAGTAAATTGCCACATTATGAAAGAAAATAGAAAAAGAGACTAGATCTCAAAACAAATTGGAAATTACATTGTCTGATGTGACCCTTTTCTTTTCTTTCCAGCAAAATGGAGCCAGAACAATTAAAGTTATGTACTTGATATTGCATTTGGTATAAATAATCCTGCATTTAATACATGTCAAACAGTCACAACTTCTAGACTCACACATGATCATGTCCTTGTGCTCTTTGTACAGAATTGCATCAATCTTTGAGCTGGTTTGGCACATTGTAGGTTAATTTCTGTTCTCCTTTGAGGTTTGTTTTTTCTATGATTAAACATATTCATCAAGCAAGAGTCTCATAATAATTAAATAACATGTAGCAGGCTGCTATAGTCTAAAGCTTTTTGGGTACACATTTATATGCTATGCCAATGGACATATTATATTTTATCGCAAAAATCAAAACAGTTAAAAAGATCCTTTCAATACTAGTGACATGTGCTTCAAATACAAAAAAAAGGAGAGAAAAAATCAAATACTCTATGGCACATGTAGGAAGAAGAACAAAAATGTTAAAAATGTTTATATTTCCCAATCAAAGAAGTATAGAGGCTACTATCCAAAAAAAAAAAAAAGATTCATTTCATATTTAACTAGCCATGATCTGCAGTGTGAGTGCAAATGAGATAGATAAAACAATGTGGTACAAATGATGTAGATAAAGCAATAATACATTCAAGAAAATACAAAAAAAAAATTCCAAAAGGCACAGAATGTTACAAAAGGCACATCAAGTCAATATAGGTCACTAATATAGGTGTTTGTTTTTGAGGTAGTATATGTGTTGTCTTACAAGGGAAATTTGTTCAACTACAAGATCAACCAAATATAGTGCAACAAAATATTACAGATCCAGCAATAAGGAAGTGTTATCACTATAAATAGTCAAATACAACCAGTACAGCCAATTATTCATTATCAAGAGAATGTATTTTTTTTATATGAATTCATGAGTCCCTCTCCACAATTTTAATGACTGATGGTGTAGTCAATAGGACCTGGAATGGTCCGTCCTAAGCAGATTCAATCGACCCAGTATGTTTGAAATACTTAATGTACACATTATCACCTAAATTTAAATTATGATTAGTCTTTATTTACATGATAACTCATAATGACACACCAAACCCATGAATATCACATAGTAAATCCAAGCCCATGAGCATTAACAGGAGCTCTTTCAGCTTTACTTTTAACCTCAGAAATAATTATATGATTTCATTATAACTCAATAATACTTTTAATAATTGGATTAGTTTCAATATTTTTAACAATATATCAATGATGACGAGATATTGTCCGTGAAGGAACATTTCAAGGACATCATTACCCTGTAGTATAAAAAGGCTTACGATGTGGTATAATTTTATTTATCTTATCAGAAGTCTTCTTTTTTATCGGATTTTTCTGAGCATTTTATCACTCAAGTCTGGCTCCAACTCATGAGCTAGGAGGCTGCTGACCTCCAACTGGAATTCATCCTCTTAATCCACTTGAAGTCCCATTACTAAAGAAGTAAGAAGTCTATGGGGCCTGCCAGAACATCAGATTTGGAATTGTGGAGTTCTCTAAATTTCATTTGTAATTGTCTGATATATGTGGCAATTGTATCCCTTTCTAACAATAATGTATAGATGGGGGTAAATGGCTGTGCCTGAATATGTAGATATCCAAATAGCATCTCAAATCTTGAGATGTGTAAATCGCCTCTGGGTCTGCTTCTGAGATAAAATAGAACCAGAGGTACAATTTCAGGCCATTTTAAATGAGTTTCCATGCACAATTTGCAAACTGTAGTTTTAATTTCTTCATTTATTCTTTCAACTTGGCCAGAGCTCTGGGGATGATATGGTATATGAAACTTAGGAGTTATACCCAAACATGAATAAATTTGCAATAAGACCAAACCAGTAAAATGAGTTCCTCTATCCAAATCAAAAAGTGCTGGTAGGCTAAAATGAGGAATATTTTTTTTTCAAAAGAATTTTGGTAACAAAAGTCGCTATGGCCTGTGTTGTAGGAAATGCTTCAGGCCACCTGGTCAGCTGATCAACTATGACCAGACAAAATTTATACTGTCCAGCTTTTGACATAGAGATAAAATCAATTTGTAAATGCTCAAATAGTATATAAGTGAGAGGATGTCCACCAAAGACTTTTCCACAAAAAGCATGCTGATTAAAGGCCTGACAGGCCTTTAGGACAAGCTGTACATACTCTGGAGGCAATTGTAGTTATTACAGGTGCTATCTATACTCTTTTAATAGAGTCTACAATACTTTAGGTGCCAAAATGATCATGTTTATGAATGGAGTGACAAATTTGGTTATAAAAAGTTCTAGGGAGCAGCTGTTTTTCTTCAGATGACACCCATACCCCATTAATCTGTTTTGCTTTAAATTTTTTCTTCCATTTTCCACTTCCTTTTCACTATAGGAAAGTGACAAATTTACATCATCAATAGTTGTTAATGTTAAAGTTAATTCAGTCCCTTTTGAAGTCACTGACTTTGAAGCAGTATCTGCTCAGTCATTTCCCCCTAGAGATAGGGTCAGTGCCACATGCTTGTGCAGAGCAGTGAACAACAGCTATGGCTTCGGGGAACTGGAGGGCAGAAAGAAGTTCAGTAATAATGTCTGTGTTGGTAATACATTTTACAGCTGATGTTAAGAATCTCCTCTGAAGCTATAGCATGCCAAAGGCATGACATATGTCAAATGTGTAATGGGAATCTGTGTAAATTGTGACCCTCTTAAACTTTGCAATGATACAGGCATGATTCAATGCTGTGAGTTCTTCACCTTGTGCTCTTACATTTGAGGGTAAGGAAGCTGATCATGGAGTATCATATTCAGTAACTACTGCAGCTCCTGTATAGTGTATGGCATGCCTCATAAATGAAGAACCATCTCTAAATAGTATTAAATCTGAATTTTCCAAAGCAATGCACACTAAAGATGTACCATCAGTCAAGGTTCTCTGGAAATTAGCAAATCAGGGAACAAGGTTGCAAGATTAAGAACTCCACAATATTTTAATGTGATATGTTCATTACTCAACAGGATCATCTCATATCTCTTAATTTTTTAATCAGTAAATGACTGTGTCCTGTGTCTTAATAATAATGTCTCAACTTCGTGTGGTCACATTATGGTCAGAGGGCATCCTAATACTTTATCAGCAGATATGGTTACCAATATAGCTGTGGCAGCTACTCCTCTAAGGCATGATGGCCCTCCTGAAGCTAAAGGGTCCAGGTGAGCCAAATAATAGGCTCCCAGGTGTTGAGCAGTTCCCAAAAGTTGAGCTAGAACACCTGAAGCTACCCCATTGTATTCAGGGACATATAAGGTAAATGGCTTGTCATAATTTGGGATACCTAGAGCAGGGGCTGACAGGATAGCCTGTTTTAAATTGGAAAGGGCTGTTAGATGTTCTGTTTCCAAGTTAAATGGTTCAGAAACCAAGGTTTTTGTTTGTTTGTTTGTTGAGTTGTAAGGGATGTAATGATTTCCCCTTAGCAAGGGATTCACTGCAGACAAAATCCTGTTGCTCCAAGAATCACCTCAATTGCTTTTTAGTAGTAGGACCATTTATTTTTTGATACTTTCAATACACTTAGGAGAAATAAAATGTGACCCAGCAGTTAACATGAAACCTAAATATTGTACTTTAAGGAGACACTCTTGAACTTTGTCCTTGGAGACCTTGTGGCCTCTCTTATGTAGCTCCAAAAGAAGAAACTTGCTATTCTCTTGGCATGCTGTAGCAGTTGGCAAAGCCAAGAGCAAATCATCCATATATTTAATTAAATGGCTGTACTTAAATTCAATGGCATTTGTATCAGCAGTTATGAATTGTGTAAGCAATGTAGGGCTGTCCATGGACCCTTTAGGCAGATGGGCCCCGGCTCACTTAAAACCTTTCTAGGTTAAAGCAAAGATACACCTGGAATCTTCATGTGTAGGTATAGAAAAGAAAGCTGAGCACAAGCCTACTACTGTAAAGTATGTAGCTGTCCTAGAAATAGAAGAAATTATAGTGTTTATGTGGGGAACTACAGGGTGTCATCTCTTTATAACATGATTGATCACAGCCCTCAAATCCTGAACAAATCAATAGAGATGCTTTCAATTGGGCCCCCACTTTGGCTTTTTAACAGGCAGGATTGGTGTATTGAATTCATATTTACAGGGAATTATGGTGCCTTGGTCAATTAGTGAATTTATTACCATGGTAATACTCTAAATTGCCTCCTTTGAGAGAGGGTATTGATGAATGGAACAAGGTGGGCTAGATTTAGTTTTAATTTGGACAGGGACATGTGATTTAAGTAGGCCAACATCAGAAGATGATGTGGCCCAGAGAGACTCAGGTATATCAGTTTGTATTTCAAAAGTAGGAGACTCCTTCCTCTCATGCCTATCTGAAAGAAATACAGGGAGAAAAGTTAAGGATTCCTCAGGCAATTCCAGTAACATGGAGCCATCTGGAGAGCAAGTTATTGTGGCTCTAAGCTTGCATAAGAGATGTTTCCCCAGCAACTTGATTGGGGAGCCAGGTATCAAGAGGAACGAGTGCTCCACCATCAAGGATCCTACAGACACCAGTCTAGGGGAAAGCTTTGGAACCTGTAGAGGTGTTCCCAATACCCCCACTACATTTAATGATCTGATGGAATTGCAATCTGAATCAGATGTACTCTTTAATACTGATCTGGATGTTCCACTGTCCAAAAAACAATCATAATTGGCATTATCAACCTTTAATGTTATGTGGGGCTCATCAGTGTTGCAGAGCAGTGGGTAGGGACAATGGACAGTAAGACATCAGGGTCTAGAAAATCAATGGTTGTATTCTCTGATTCCAGTGACCCAACTCCCACCCCTGCCATACAACTTCTTAATATTTGAGTAGTTCCTTGGGCTCCCTCGAGGGGCACTTGCACCCTGAGTGTAGGAATGAGCTCCACTTAAGATAAACTGTTGTGGGGTCATTTGGTTTGAGTTAGCAGTTGTCTGATTTATATTCCTAGAATTGTTATCAGTACTAAAGTTGTGATTCCTGAAATCATTATTGTAGTTATTATTTCTATAATTGTTTCTTTAATTATTATTATTGCAGTGGATATGATTTCTGATTGTCTGGAACAAATTCCTAAACAGAAGTGGCAGGCAAAGGACTGATAGTTAGATTCTCAGAGAGGGGCAAGTGCCATTGGTTGAGTATCATGTCCTTTTTCTTGTTTATCAATTCTATCCCTTAAAGAGTCTAGTTTCTTCTGAATTGTGTCCAACAAATTATTAGTGTCTTCCTGTTTTTCTTCATGGCCTTTAGAGACATAAACATCAGATCTCCTCAACTTGCCAAGATTCATCTCTGGCCACCTTAGACAATGCATCTTAAAGTAATCCTGAACCACTTTGCAACTGTTGTTGACAAAGTGTCACCTTATTTGCCTTAATATCCCTTTCTGTAGTAAAATCAATGCCCAGATATGTATCCCCCAAGCTGGTGTCTCATTATCAGATTGTTTAAGATGTTCATATTTGTTCCATGCATCAGGCCTTTTGGAGCATTCTTGCATTTCTTTTAGGATGGCCTCCCTAGAACGATATAATTGCAAAAATCCTTAGAGTTATTATATTCCTAATCAGGATCCTAAATTGGCCAATATGCTGCATTGAGCCCTTGGATTTTATTAACATGGGAGATGATCTTATTTTTCTCATGTTCCATTAGAAAAGCCTGGAGCAAATTTTCAACATCTGTATAAGATGGATTATATTGAAAAAATATCTTGATCATTTTTTTCATTACCATAATTGGTTCTTCTTTATAACTAGGGATATTGCATTTCAATTCCTTTATATCTTGGGGTGTGAAAGGTGTCTGCTGTCTTAGGTTTACCTCATCCCTGTTGCTTCCTATTGCAGGCATTTCTCTTCAGGGGAAAAGATGTTTATAGAAATTGGTCAGTGGTTGTGGTTTCTTAGAAGTTGTCTGTGGGCATATTGAGGCAGCATGGGTAGAAACAGGTATGGTAGGAGAAAGAAATTTCCTCATGGCTAGGGTTGGTCATAGGGTGGGATAAGGGACACGAAAGGATGGGGCATTGAGAGAAGGATTGGGGAGAGAGATTTAGCCAGGAGTTGCAGAGCACTAGAGAGGAGATTCTTCAACTGAGACATATGAGTGGGGTCTTCTGTCTCTATTTCAGGAGAAATAGGATTTTCCTCTCTTAGTAGTTCAGGAACAGGCTTGCAAATATCAGATACTTTTTGCATGGAATCCTCCTTTGCCATTGGACAATACAAGAAGTGCTTGAAATTGTCCAATTGAATTTGCATGTCAGCCTGTATTTCAGATTTAATTTTGCACATGGTAGCATGCTTTTTCTTAACATTTAGGATCAAGAAAAGATAATTTCCTAGCAACATAAGGAGAAGGAGGCAATCTGAAACTTAAACGTTCCTAATTGGGCAAAAGACAGAAGGCTTTCTTACAGAGTGGCATTCATGCTGCTCAGCATTGTAATCAGAAGGGTAAATTAAAGGAAGTGGAAAAGAAAATAATTTTTATGTATTTTTATATTTAAATTTTTAAAAAATATTTCATTTGCAAAAAAAATCTCACTTTTTTTTGCAATTTTTTATTGTTGCTGTCCTCCAGCAGTAGAGAGGCAGCACGGTGACTCATCAGAAGAAATAAATGAGTGCTCAATACTGACCTCTAGTGGTCAAGAGACAAAACTGAGTGCTCATTACTGGCCTCTAGTGACCAAGAGGCAAAGCTGAGTGCATAATACTCACCTCAGACCAATGGTGGGAAAAAAAGGCAGAAGAAATACAGCAGTTTCCTGATACGAAAAACTACAAACAATTTTTCAGTGCCCTCAAGACTGTCTATGGGCCATTAAAACCCACCACCACTCCCTTGCTATCCTCTGATGGTGACACTCTCATAAAAGATAAAAAAGGCATCAGCAACAGGTGGAAAAAACACTCCAGTCAGCTTCTCAACCGACCCTCTTCAGTAGACCAAAGAACCCTTGACCAGATCCCCCCCAAACCACACCAGTGAACAACTTGACATCCCTCCTTCAATAGAGAAAGTCCAAAAAGCCATTAAACAAATGATTTCCAGGAAAGGCACCCTAAAGACGGGATCCCAACCAAGGTGTACAAGGCCTTAAATAGAAAGACACTCCAGGCATTCCACATAGTGCTGACCAGCATATGGGAAGAGGAAGATATTCCCCCAGAACTCAGAGATGCCTCCATCGTAGCCCTATACAAGAACAAAGGCTCACGAGCAGCCTGTGACAACTACAGAGGCATCTCACTACTTTCCAGTGCCAGAAAGATCCTCACCCGTGTTATACTCAATAGACTCCTGTCATCTGTTTCAGAGCAGAACCTGCCTGAGTCACAATATGGCTTCCGACCAGATCGCAGCACTATCAACATGGTCTTCACGGTGAGGCAAATGCAGGAAAAATGCCTTGAGCAGAACCTGAGTTTCTACACTGTCTTCATAGACCTGACAAAAGTGTTCGACACAGTGAACAGGGAGGCATTGTGGGTGATCCTTAGCAAGCTGGGTTGCCCAGAAAAATTTGTCAAACTGATCCAGCTCTTTCATGCCGACATGACAGGGGAAGTCCTATCTGGTGGAGAGACTTCTGATCGCTTCAACATCTCCAATGGCGTGAAACAAGGCTGTGTCCTTGCTTCGGTACTATTCAACCTATTTTTCACCCAAGTATTAAGACATGCTGTGATGGATCTAGACCTGGGTGTCTACATCAAATACCGACTGGATGGCTCACTATTCGACCTTCACCACCTGACTGCAAAAACAAAGACAACAGAGAGACTCATCCTGGAAGCTCTCTTCGCAGATGACTGTGCTCTCATGGCCCACCAAGAAAATCATCTCCAAACCATTGTGGACAGGTTCTCCACCGCAACAAAACTGTTTGGCCTGACCATCAGCCTCAGCAAAACAGAGGTGCTGTTCCAACCTGCACCAGGGAGGCCAACGAACCAGCCGTGCATTTACAATCGACGGCACGCAGCTTTGTAACGTCAACACTTTCAAGTACCTGGGCAGCACCATCGCCAACAACGGGTCCCTAGACCACGAGATCAATGCCAGGATCCAAAAGGCCAGCCAGGCACTCGGGCGGCTGCACTCCAAAGTCCTCCAACACAGAGGTGTGAGAACTGCGACGAAGCTCAAAGTGTACAACGCAGTGGTCCTCAGCTCGCTCCTGTACGGCTGTGAGACATGGACACTGTACCGGAAGCACATGAAGCAGCTGGAGCAATTCCACCAACGCTCCCTCCGGTCAATCATGAGGATCCGATGGCAGGACCGAATCACCAACCAGGAAGTCCTCGACAGAGCCAACTCCACCACCATCGAAGTCCTGGTCCTCAAAGCCCAGCTACGATGGTCTGGACACGTCATCCGCATGGACCCACAGCGAATACCAAGACAGGTATTCTAGGGTGAACTGTCAGCTGGACTCAGGAAACAAGGCCGACCAAAGAAAAGATTCAAGGATCAGCTAAAGTCCAACTTGAAGTGGGCTGGCATTACATCAAAGCAACTAGAGCTCGCTGCCTGTCAGAAGCAGCTGGCGAACCCACATTAACCAAGCCGCCACCACCTTTGAAGATGAGCGACATCGACGTGTTGCCGCTGCGCGTGAACGCCGACACCAGGCCACAACCGCACCTCCCGTAACAACTGGCATCCTATGCCCCATGTGCCACAAACTGTGCGCCTCAGTCTTTGGACTCCAAAGCCACAGGAGGGTACATCAATAGATGATAATGCACAAAGACAGTAGTCATTCTCGGTCACAGAGAGACTACCACAGTCAAGAGGCAGCTCTACAATGGTGATGTGTGTGTGTGTGTGTGTGTGTGTGTGTGTGTGTGTGTGTGTGTGTGTGTTAGGAGTGTGGTTAGGGTGGGGGTGGGAGTAAGGGGCTTGGTTAAGGTGGTCCTGTTTGCCAGAAACCAAAATGGATTTTCTGGCTAGAAAATTGGGAGGGTTTGGGGTTTGTGTTTGTCCCAAAAGCAAATTTGTTCCAGAGGGAGAGGCAGGATAAAGGCATGTTGGGACAAGGTAGGGAAGGAGTTCCCAGAAGCAGCCGGGGTTAGGAGGTAACCAGCTGCCTGGTAAGGGAAAGGGACTTCTCCTCCTTGCTGGGCTTGGGCTGGGGAGGGAGTTTAAACTCACCAGCATTCACCAAGGAGCTGGATTGGCAGAAGCAGAAATGGCTGCTGGGGCAGTGGCAGCTGCAGAGAAGCACACACAGGAGTGGGTGCTCTACATGTTCTAGCAGCAGCGGAGAGAAGGGCACAATGAGGTGAACTGCAGTATATTTTGAACAGCAGAAGAGGCAAGCAACCCCCCCAGGCCGTTGAGGGGGCAGGAGCCAGGAGAGGCTGCAGCTGCACGGGGCAAAAAACCCCCAACAAAACACAGCTATCTTAGTGGGATTGAGTAAGGATTTCCTGAAAATTCATGTACCAAAGTGTGGTTGCCAAATATGTAATATTAAAAATTAATATCCAAAATACTACAAGCATTATATTTAATCAGATTTATTAAAAATAACTAGAAGCAAAAAGGAAAATAAAAGGCTAGAGTAAAAGAGCTTACCCAACCTCAAATGTGGGAAAAGACAGAGAGCTAGAGTGGAGTTACAGAATTATATCCACACTTAACAAATGCCAGGTGGGGATGAAAGAGGAAAGCGATGCTGAGAGACATAGTTCAAAGTGACAACGTTTCCATTTATACACAGAACCCCAGACCTCGTGTGGTCGGTCAAAGGCATTCCTTTGTGACTGCAGACTCCTCCTGGGTCTCACACACAGTCTAGTCTGATTGCTGGTCTCAGCAAGGTGGGTGGGGAAGGGTGTTCAACTAGCCCATCTCTCCCTTATCCCAGGAAAATAGACTCTGTGTCTATCTTTCTAGTTGTGTTCTGCAGGCATTACATGACTTCTCTTTTCTTTTTGGACTTGGATTTCTGTTTTCTTTTAAGGGTGTTTTAACAATTGGTCTGAAAGAATTGTTTGAGAGAATTTCAGTTTTGGGGGTTCTTAAGCTACCATCTTGTCTCTGCCTGGATGAATATTTATAAAAATATGAATTGCCTTCTTTAACAAAAGAGAAAATAGAATACTTAATCCCATTGCAGAGGAAGAAATTGAACTAATCACCAATGAACTTTGAGTTAGAAGATTAATTGGGAAGACAAATAGTCCCCAAAGTAACTCTAAATATGTTTAATAATTTTGCCTTCCATTTAATTTAGTAGTCCTCAAATTGTTTTCATAGGTAATGTTTACTTTTATTTAAAATTCTAAAATTAAAAAAAAATTAGTATTTATATAAAGTAATGCACAGTCTTCTTTAAGTGTAATACAACTTATGCCAGTTTATATGACTGGATATTAGATTATCAGTATAATTTTGTATTAGTTCAAATTTGGATTTAGGATAGTAAGAAAGGTATGTTTATTACTCTACCTATATGTTTATAATTGAGGGGGGAAAATTGGCTGACTAATCTCCCCTTGAAAAGTAGTTCAGAATAATTTTATTTTCTCATTTAGTTATAATAGGTCAGTATTTTGAGAGACTGGATCTTTTTTTTTTTTTTAATTTTGGGTTAAAACAATCACCACAAGAATGAAGTGTTGTGATTGCAAATTTAAGTTTGTAATTGCTAATAGGCCCAATGGCCTATTTTTTTTTTTACAATGGGTGAGGAAAGGTATGAAAGAGTGACAATTAGCTAAGATATTTTTTAACATTCTTACTGTTGAAGTATAAATACCCAAAAAGAGTTTTAAAATAAACCTAATGTATAAAGTTGGAAAGTGATTAGTGGAAACTATGAAGTGACTTTCATCTAGTGTGTAATGGTTTATGTTTCTGGTACTGAGTTTCACATTTGGGTTCTATATGCACTCTCATAAACTTCTTTTGTTAACCTCTCTACATTGCAGGTTATTAAGGACATTTGTTCATTAAGGATTTAAGTAAGACTTCATTAGGGAATCCAGAGAACCCTGAATGCAGCAAGGAAGATTTCATTCTTGTCCATGTACCAGTGAAAATAAGAGTGCTTCACAGATGAGGAAGTGGGAGACAAGGAGAGTAGAAAAGTTAGAACTTTACAGGTTTTATGTTTCATCTTTAAAAGGATGGAGCTGAATGCTCTCAGAAGGAAGAAGCTGCCTGACCATCAAAGAATAATATACTGAAGACACAGAAGTTAGAATATAGAGACTATTCAGGAAAGATTAAAGGAAGAATGGAAGAATAAGAATGCTGATAATTCTTTTTTCTCAAGGGGAATGACAAGTCTTTATTGATCTTATATTAATAATAGACTCCTTTTCTTCTCAGGCTATATATTGATGAAATTATGGAGACCATCTCAAGACATATTGAAATGGATAAGTACTTGCTTCTGTTGAGGTGTCCAGAAGAATTGCAAAAACAAACAAACAAACAAACAAAAAACCTTAGACCAATAGCATAGTTTCCAAAACCCCTTTAAAAAAAATTATCCACTGATAACAAAAGCTACAACTCAAAGCATATGTTTTAGAATGCAAATATCTGACTAAACAAGTAGTATCTGAAAATTATATTTGGATATATGAACTGCAGTTTAAAATATAAGGATGATAGATTCTTGTACAAAAATGAAGAATTACTAACCAACAATAATAAAATTATACTTGTAAGATATCTTACAATTCTAATAAAAATATTTAAATTTAAATATATGTTAAAGGAAAAAGGTTTCTAATGTATAATTAACAAATTCAGTAACACAAAGTCGCTAAGCAGAATGGGAGAACACTAGTCATCAGACACAAAAGTTCAAGAGAGAACAATTCCAGGAAAAGATTAATCTAATTATTTAATTAAAGCATTCAAACACATGACTTCAAAAGTCTATGTTCAAATGCCAAGAGGTGAAGGAACTAAGAAGAACATTTAGAAATCCTAATAAATTGAGAATAATTTGATGTCATAGTATCATTGAGATTTGATGGATTAAAATACATAACTAGAAAATGGCTTTGGGTGGTTATATCTTATTCAATATAAAAGAAATGGTAAAAACAGGGTTGTGTGGTATCACTTTATATTTTAAATTTTATTTAATTGATTAATTTAGAGTATTTTTCCAGGATTACAAAAATCATGTTTTTTCCCATCCTTTCCCCCAACCTCCTCCCATAGCTGATATACAATTCCACTGGGTTTTGCATGTGCCATTGGTCAAGACCTATTTTCATATTATTGATATTTGCACTAGGATGATCATTTAGGATTTAAAACCCCAATCATATCCCCATTGACCCATGTGATCAAGCAGTTGCTTTTCTTCTATGTTTTTACTCCCACAGATCTTCCTCTGAATGTGGATAGTGTTCTTTCTCATAAGTCCTTCAGAATTCTCCTGGATCATTGCATTGCTACTCTTAGAGAAGTCCATTACATTTGATTTTACCAGTGTATTGGTCTCTGTGTACAATGTTCTCCTGCTTCTGTTCCTTTTACTATGCATCAATTTCTGGAGGTTGTTCCAGTCTCCATGGAATTCCTCCACTTTATTATTCCTTTGAGCACAATAGTATTCCATCACCAACATATACCACAATTTGCTCAGCCATTCCCCAATCGAAGGGCATCCCCTCATTTTCCAATTTTTTTTTGCCACCACAAAGAGCAAGATTATGAATATTCTTGGACAGATCTTTTTCCTTATTATCTCTTTGGGGTCCAAACCCAGAAGTGCTATGGCTGTAACAAAGGTTAGTCAGTCTTTTAGAATCCTTTGAGTATAGTTCCAAATTACCTTCCAGAATGGTTGTATCAATTCACCACTCCACCAGCATGTATTAGTGTCCCAATCTTGCCACATCCCCTCAAACATTCATATATATATATATATATATATATATATATATATATATATATATATATATATATATATATCTGATTATAAGAGATTTAGAACATTTTTTCATGTGTTTATTAATAGTTTTGATTTCTTTATCTGAAAATTGCCTATTCATGTCCCTTGCCCATTTAATAATTGGAAATGGCTTGATTTTTTGTATAATTGATCTCTTTATAAATTTGAGTAATTAGACCTTTGTCAGAGTTTTTTTTTTTTTAGGAAGATTTTTCTCCAGTTTGTTCCTTCCCTTCTAATTTTAGTTGCATTGGTTTTGTTTGTACAAAACCTTTTTAATTTAATATAATCAAAATTATTTATTTTTATTAGAATCTATTTCACCCCCTAATAGAGTGGAAATACCCAAATCCCATGCACCTTCAATGCTATGCCCTACTGTGGAGTCCCTTGGTTCATATGATGTTGAGTCTTTTCCCCTTTTGGCTTGTAGTGTATATTGGTAGTTGATGAGGAGAGGTAAATTTCTGCATCTAAACTGCAGCCATGTTTACCCAGAAGTCCTGTGGTATCACTTTATATTAAGAAGGTATAGGCATGTCAGGGATATCAGGTATCAGGAGTTAAAAAGCATGATAGAGAGTATTTGGGTGGAGAATCATTTAATTAAAGCAGTTGAATGACATGGTAAATATAGCAAACTTAAACTTTATTATTCATGTAGGGGTCTGTGGCAATGTAACTTGTTTTTTTTTTTAATTCTTCTTCTGCTTTTCCTGTTTTATTCTCATTTATACATCATCCCTAATGCTAAATCAGAAACACCTTCAGTGATTTAAAATACAGGCTTGTTATTAAACTGAGAATCTCTAGAAATTCATTCTTTTGTTCCATGGCAATGTAACTTGTAGACTCCTTTCCTTAAGGGAGTAAGTGTGCTATATGAAAGCTTTGGCCAGATTATATGAGTTTACTTGTGTGGGGAGGGACAAATGGGGTAATTGTGATTAGTCTTATTCCACATTAGGCATTTCCCCTTAGGACCCATGGCAACATCTGGTGGCTAAGGTGCTGTACATGCCTATGAATTACTCCACAATACTCCTCTTTCTCCTTCATAAAAGGGATATTGAACCACAAAGCAAATGATATTTTAAATTGACTAAAGATTATAAATGGGCAGTTGGTTTCCTCTCTTAGGCATGGGCAAAGTGGTGGTTTCCCTTGTAAAGATTAAAATGAATATACAATAATTAAATATTATATTTTATAAAGTTTTATTAATAATAATTAAATTAAAAGAGCTGCCTGAATTAAACCCAGTTGAAGTTCAAAAAGAGAGCATGGGAGAAGCATATATTCACTTAAATATCAATAATGTGATTTTACCAAGATGGAGACACAGAAGAAATTATAGGGAATTTTGGGAAATACTAAAGACTTCTGGGGAATGAAGTCAAAGGTTCAAAATCTCTAGATATGTTGGATATGCACCTGATACTTTAGAAAGCTATCAACACAAGAAAAATAAAGGGGATGAAGAGAACTTATTACCAAGACTACAAAATATAACTAGAAGGACAACCAATAGAATTAAATATTTAATACATAGATGTACACATATAAACTCATAAAGACATCATATAAATAATTATATAACCAAATGTATACCATATTCTTCTTTTCTCTCTGAATAATGTTACTTTTTATTTCTTCAGAGACTGCATTATTTACTGACTCACAACAATAACATAATACAATATTAGTATTCTAATGGTGACTTTGTGTTTCTGGGAGAAAGCCAGGGTCATTAGAGGAATTTTGAAATTTCCCAAATATAATCCATCGACTTTTCTTCTTCCAGCTTAATTCTGAACCCCGTTCATTTTTCTTGTCTACGTATAGGTTTTTAAATGAACAAATCTGAATAGAAAAATTAAATGTTATTTTGTATAAAGAAAAAAATTACTTTGGTACAGAATAAATCAGGAAACAAGCATGTAATACTTTGGGGATTTTTCAAGCCTTCCTTAATATTCCTTAATCCTCTTAGAAAAGGACCATTTTTATATATTAAACTTATGTTATTTTATGATTAGATATCAATGAAAAACAAGTCATCAAAAATTAAAAATAAATATGATTCACATGAATTTGCAAAGTGCCTGAAAAAATATTTAAAATAAAGAATGTTTTCAGAATAATGATTTGAAAGGTGACTGGTTATAAGGCAATAGTGAATGATGAATATTAGAAAAAAAAAAACATGTACTTACTAATAATATTGGGCAAAGAATAGAAGACACCTAGATTCTATGCTGATCATCATGGATAATAGTTACACAGAATGTTTAGCAATGGATGTATTGTGAACTGCATCACATTTATATAGAGGAGATTTCAGATTCATTTGAGATGAATAGTGATGAAAACAAAATTAAATCATGAACTTCAGCTTTTGAGGTTAGCTCCATAACAAAAAGGGTCAAGTATATTTTCTTCATCCTCAATATGAGTTAAATTATCACATCTACCAACAGATAGTACAAAGAATTTTCAGTGAGTTGGGAGAAAATAGTACTTGATTTAATCATTTTGGCAGAGAAATTTAACCCAGGAAGAGGGTGTTTATTCTTTTTTCATTTTATCTGTTAATCATTTTCTATAGTCTGTCTTCCTCTTCAAAGGGGTCTTACTGATGTTTGTGATTACCATATAATCCTGTATAAAATCTATCACTGATGAGACAACATAAACACTATCATTTAGAATTTTATATTTGTGCAGAGCTGGTTGGCAATCATATGTTAATTAGAGAATGATATAGTAGATAAAGAGAAAGATGAGGCTGGTATGTATATTACAAAGCTTTAGAAGTGATTAATTTATACAGGTTTCTGTATATATGTATATCCCCAGAAGAAATCCAATATTTCAAAGTCCATTAGGCTTTCCTCTTAGGATTTCTTTCTTTTTTTTTTGACATTGATATACAAGAATGAAATGTCATTTTATTTGGCCAAATTATTAGACCTTAGAGTAAAACCTGTAGTAAATGGAATGAGAAAATAAAAAAAATTATTTTTAATAGAAAATCTCAGCAAATATGCCCTATAATAAAGATTTAAAAATACAAATAGGGATTTGGAGAAATTATATATTCAGTTAGACCGTCCTTTTTAAAGCCCCATCACAATTTTTTTAATACATGGATTGATGGCAAAGAAGACTTTCAGCCCATAATATTGTCATATATGTTTTTGACAACCAGTTTCACGTGTTTAAAATAACATTTTGGAGCCTCAAATTATTTTGAAGCTACATAATATGTGAATGTGTAAATTCAAAGATGTAGAGATTTTTGCCCACGAATGTTCTAAGGTTTTCAATAGGAAAAAATGTTTGAGTAGTTTCATGTACACACACACACACACACACACACACACACACACACACACAGAGCTGGTAAATAAGTCTCTGATATTGACTAAATATGACACTATTGCATATCTTGCACAAAATCTAAATATTCAAATCTTTTGCCAGGTTATAGAGCAATATACTGTGGGTTATATTCTTCAGGCATGTGGGTCGTCTGGAACAAGCTGCTAGTTCCTGAGTGTCTAATTTTGTGACAATTTGTGAATGAATCACTGAACCCTCCTTGAAACTTGGCAATTGGATAAGCTCTTGTGCATCTGGTATATTCTATCTGCATATTGAGGAAGTGAAGTACTTTGCAATTTCTGAAGCCTGTCTCATTATGGAGTGATGAGCTCATAGTCATGTGCTTTCCATCTATAGTACTAATTTCAGAACATTCTAAGTTAAAACATAGGGTTTCATATACCTAACTAATGAATAATGATGAGGAATTATGGAACAAGCCATTCTTAGCGAAAGGCAACTTCGAATGCTAAATCAAGAGCAACTGGACATTTTTAAGAATTAAAGACTTGCTTTTGTTTCTCCCTTCTCTTTCTGAAATCCTAAGAAATAAAGTTATATAAGAACTAATTTTAAAGTGCTCAAGGACTAAAAAATTCTCACAAGTAGTTTCTAACATTTACACTACCTACATTTTTTAGTTTTAGTATTCATAATGTACTTGTAAACACTAAGTTTTTTTGGCAAACATATCGAATGCTTCTGCTTATGAAATTTTGTAGCATCCATTTTTTATCAAGTCTTGATGTAGATTTATTTCATAATTGTTCAGAAGACACTAAAAATAAAAAAATAAGTGGGTGTGTTCAGTTGTTAATTTATTGAACATAAATAGCAAGTTAGAGGTAAGCAAAATATTATTCAGACATATGTAACATAGACCAAATATTTATTACATACACATAAAATAAGTAAAGAAAAATAGTTAATCAGAACATGTTCTTTAATATATTGTCATGTCTACTTCCTGAAATTTCAGATATCTTCCCTGAACACTACATTTGTAAAAAAAAAAATGCAATGATTGGCAACACAGATTTTGTCTACCATTTCTAAATTTCCTACAGATTTTCTTCCATTTCAGCAAATTTAAATAAAAAATTAACTGACTACTTGAACTGAATCATCAAGAGAAATACTGAGAGTATTTGAGAAGCTTTTTGGTTCCATAGAAAGAATTCTTGACTTAGAGCCAAGAAGATTTGGGTTCAAATCTTACTTCTGAAGCAAACTAGTTTTTGTTTTGTTTTGTTTTGTTTTTATTCCTGGACAAGTCAATTAAAGTCTCTGAGTTCCAGTTCTTTCAACTGTAAAATAATGTGGTTAGAAAAGATGGCTTCAAAAGACCTTTCCAGACCCAAATGCATTCTCTTCACTGGCTTTTTTGTATTTAGGCAAAACTCAAAGATATACCAACAGATTGTAAAATCAGTATGAATGGAAAAGAAATAAACTGTAAGTTTAGACAAAATATTTTACTTGTTTTAAACTACAGTGTATTTAAGGATTGAAATGAAACAGTTTGAGCTGATAATCATTAAGGTCCCTTTGATTTCTAAATGCTAAAATTTTATTTGAGAGGAAATTTCTATCTTCTGAACAATAAATGAAATCCTAAATAGGAAGAGATACTTAAGGTTCATTTAGAAAATGTCTACCTTGAGCCAGTCTAATTTATTGAATACCAAAAGTCAGGAAAATCTTACTTTTTTTTTCTTGCATGTTGTTACTTTAAATCAAGCTTCATTTTATCTCCCTCCCCAATAGAGGTGATTTGTTTCACTATTACTGTTATATTTCCACAAAAGTAAGATCTCTAAATTTGAAAAATACAAAATTGGTTTTGACTTTGACAGTTACCTAGCCCTTACTACTCTTCTCTTTTAGAACCAATACTTAACATCCATTCTAAATCAAAAGGTAAGGGATTTTTTTTTAAAAAAGAAGCAATAATGATAAGTACAAGTAATTCATTGAAATATATTCTAATAATAAAAAATAATCTAGGGTTATAGAAGTTGGTGGTGATTCAGAAATAGCAGTACTGTTGCTTGAAGAGAGATAAAAACTAAATTCTTGGGTTTGAGGGGAGCTCAAAAGTAATCAAAAATATTATTTGTAGTGAAAGAGTAAGTTCTCTAATTTGATATGTAGCTTCAACTTCTTCCTACCTTTGTAATACAGAATGAACGAGTAATGTTTTCATGGGGGAGAGTAGTACTCTGTTGTTTGACAAACATTTCTGAGCTTGCATTCAAAATGTGAACTTGAGTTCATCTTTTGGAGATATTTGGTTCTCTTCATTGAAGTATGAAATGAATCAGCATGAAAAATTGAGATTGGTGGAGCAATAGGTAGAAGATTAGAAACATGTCATGGTCTTAAATTATAAAATTATATAAAAAGTAAATTGAAAAGGCCTATAAACTTAAAAATATATCAATTTTTCCTACAAATTTATTTTTCTTTATATCACTCATGATTTAGAAGGAAAAAAAATGTTATTTGAGTGGCCATTAATCTCTTTTGTCCCAATTTCTAGAACAATAATAATGGACTACATTTATTTGACATTTGGGAGCTTTACAAAGTTCTCTAATAATCATATTTCCTCTTTATATAAATCCTATAAGGTAGGTATTACAAATATTATTGTCCCCATTTCAGAGGTAAAGACACTGAAGCTGCAAGAAGTTAAGTGATTTGAGTATAATTGAAAAGTTAATGTGATGATTTGAATTCAAGTTTCCCCTGAATTTAACTGCTATATTCTTTACATTATACATGCTGACAACTTATTGTGCAATAAAATTACTGAAAATCGGGATGAAGTCAGTGAAAAAAAATAGTCATTGCTCTTCTCTTGGGATCTAATCAAACTCTTCTTGCTACCATTGTCATTTGGTCAATGATAAAATGAACATATTTTCAGTTTGCTTTCCTGAAATTATTCATGTGTCTCTTTGATCAATATGCTATCATTAATTTTGAGGAATTGCAGCAGTGGGGGAAAGTTAATTTTTTTTTTCCTTCCTTGAAAGGAACTTGATTCAGTATGTTGTAAAAGCTTTGGGAAGCCAATACCATTAACAATGGATTTGAAATACAAATCAAGAGCTATAATTTAATGTTCTTTATAAATATTGGCAAGCACAATCAAATGTGTGGTAAAAAAAATAAAAGATTATTTTTAACTTTTTTTTTCAAAATTCTCTTCTAAGATCTCTGATTTATGATTTATTTTGGGGAAATTTAATGAAACTTTCCTTAGACTCTATAATAGTGACAATTTTAAGCCCAAAAGGGAATGCATAGTCCTGATTTGTTAATTTTAAAACAAGTATATTAAATAAGGAAAATTTTGTTCTTATAATTTCTACAATCAATGCATGTATAAACAAGATGCAAATTGATTTTTAATATGATAAAACTACATGTAACTATAATATACTTAGATTTAGATTAAAACATCAACAAAATAGTTTGTTCAGATTATTAAATGGAAATAATTTATTATGTGAGGGTGTGTGAATGTGTTGTAGAAAAGACAACCTTTCCTGAAGCTTTTATGTACATTGTTTTCTTTTTGTTTTGTTTTGTTTTGTTTTTTTCAGATTTTCTGCTTGGGGGGAAACAAAATTGCCCACAGACACTGACAAATTGACTACCATGGTTTGGAGAGATCTCACATTTCCAAAAGCAAAACTGAAAACTGAAATTCTCAAAAGAAGGGTCACCTAACACTCATCCTTTGAACATATGAACCACATAAAATCACAAGTCATTCAAAAGCTGAATGAAATCATCCTTACAAAATTGCTTTAGGTAAAGGCTATAATGTCATTTGTAAAAATGATGCCTACTCCTTTGTTTCTACTGTAATGTACATATTCTTCCCCTATTCACCAAAGACATAACCTTTATTTGCTATTTCCTTCTATACCTGTGTTATTGTTTTTAATCAGTTCCCCTAATTCCCACCCTTATTTTAGTTCCCTTTCTCCCCCTCCTCCCTTTCTTATTCCTTTCTAATTTTCATTATGGTCTTTTTAAACTATGCTTCCAACTCCCAGCCTTTCCCTCTCTTGTATTGATTCCCTCCTCACCAGTCTATTTGTTACCCTTCTACTTCTCTTTAGGGCACAAATCAATTCTCTGCCCCAATGGATCTGATTGTTCTTCCCTCTTAGAGTCAATTTCAATGCATGTAAGAATTAAGTATTTCCTGTTTCCAGCCTCTTTATCCTTCCAGTATATTGGTGTTCTCCCCCACTCCCACCATGTGCTTCTTTATGAAATATAAATTTACCCCATTTTGACTCTTTTCCCATTTCTCTTAGTATTAGACTTTTTACCTCTAGTTTTATATACATTAATACCTATATATGTATGCATAGCTATGCATATATCTTGATGTTTCATCCTATACAGTGTCACTGTGCTCTCTAAGTATAATTTTTGTATCTATCCAGGTGATAATAACAATTTTTAAGAGTTACCAGTATAATCTTTTTGTATAGGAGGACAAATAATTTGAACTTATTGGGTACCTTAAAAAAATTGGTTTATTTCCCCCCTTTCTTAATTACTTTTTGGTGATTCTCTTGAGTTCTGTGTTTGGGCATCAAATTTTCTGTTTTTCTGGTCTTTTCTTTATGAATACTTGGAAGTCTTCTATTTTATTAAATTAACATACTTTTCCCTGCAAGAATATAGTCAGTTTTGCTGGGTAGATGATTCTTGGTTGTAGAACAAGTTCTCTTGCTTTCTAGAATATCATATCCCATGCCTTCTTGTCCTTCAGTGTAGATGCAGCCAGATCCTGTGTTATCCTAACTGTGGTTCCATGGTATCCAAATGACTTCTTCTTAGCTTCTTCTAATATTATTTCCTATGTCTGGCAGTTCTTGAATTTGGCTATAACATTCCTGGCCATTGTCAATTCAGAATTAAATACAGGAGGTGATCTGTGGATTCTTTCAATCTCTACTTTTCCCTCTTGCTCAAGAATATTGGGGCAGTTTTCTTGGATACTTTCCTGTAGAATGATGTCTAGGCTTTTCCTTTTGCCATGCTCTTCCAGTAGTCCACTAATTCTTATTTTTTTTCACTTTAAACATTGTTTTATTTGGTCATTTCCAAACATTATTCATTGGAAACAAAGATCATTTTCTTTTCCTCCCCCCTCCCTTTCCCACCACCTGTCCCATAGCCGACGCACGATTCCACTGTGTATCACATGTGTTCTTGGTTTGAACCCATTTCCATGTTCTTGGTATTTGCATTAGAGTGTTCATTTAGAGTCTATTCTCAGTCCTACACCCTTCCCCCCTGTTGTCAAGCAGTTGCTTTTCCTCGGTGCTTTTACTCCCACAGTTTATCCTCTGCTTGTGGAATGTGTTTTTTAGATCCCTGCAGATTGTTCAGGGACATTGAATTGACACTAATGGAGAAGTCCATTACCTTCGATTGTACCATAGTCTCTGTGTATAATGTTTTCCTGGTTCTGTTCCTTTCATTCTGCATCACTTCCTGGAAGTTGTTCCAGTCTCCATAGAATTCCTCTACTTTATTATTCCTTTTAGCACAATAGTATTCCATCACCAACATATACCACAATTTGTTCAGCCATTCCCCAATTGAAGGGCATCCCCTCATTTTCCAATTTTTGGCCACCACAAAGAGTGCAGCTATGAATATTCTTGTACAAGTCTTTTTACTTATTGTCTCTTTGGGGTACAAACCCAGCAGTGCTATAGCTGGATCAAAGGGCAGACAGTCTTTCATCGTCCTTTGGGAATAGTTCCAAATTGCCCTCCAGAAGGGTTGGATCAGTTCACAACTCCACCAGCAATGCATTAATGTCCGTACTTTGCCACATCCCCTCCAGCATTCATTACTTTCCTTTGCTATCATGTTAGCCAATCTGCTAGGTGTGAGGTGATACCTCAGAGTTGTTTTGATTTGCATCTCTCTGATTATAAGAGATTTAGAACACTTTTTCATGTGCTTATTAATAGTTTTGATTTCTTTGGCTGAGAACTGCCTGTTCATGACCCTTGCCCATTTATCAATTGGAGAATGGCTTGATTTTTTGTACAATTGATAAAGCTCTTTGTAAATTTGAGTAATTAAACCGTTGTCAGAGGTTTTTATGAAGATTGTTTCCGAATTTGTTGCTTCCCTTCTGATTTTAGTTACATTGGTTTTGTTTGTACAAAACCTTTTTAATTTGATGTATTCCAGATTATTTATTTTGCATTTTGTGACTCTAAGTCTTGCTTGGTTTTAAAGCCTCTCCCTTCCCAAAGGTCTGACATGTATACGATTCTGTGTTCACCTAATTTTCTTATAATTTCCTTCTTTATGTTCAAGTCATTCACCCATTTTGAATTTATCATGGTGTAGGGTGTGAAGTGTTGATCTAAACCTAATCTTTCCCACACTGTCCTCCAATTTTCCCAGCAGTTTTTATGAAATAGTGGATTTTTGTCCCAAAAGCTGGGATCTTTCGGTTTGTCATATACTGTCTTGCTGAGGTCACTTAACCCTGATCCTCCTTTCTGTCTCTTAGCCAGTACCAAATTGTTTTGATGATCACTGCTTTATAATATGGTTTTAGATCTGGGACTGCAAGTCCCGGTTCCTTTGTATTTTTTTCATTATTTCCCTGGATATCTTTGATCCTTTATTCTTCCAAAGAAACTTTGTTATGGATTTTTTAGATCAGTAAAAATTTTTTTTGGAAGTTCCATGGGTATGGCACTAAATAGATAGATGAGTTTGGGTAGGATGGCCATTTTTATTATATTGGCTCATCCTACCCATGAGCCATTAATGTTTTTCCAATTGTTCAAGTCTAGTTTTAGTTGTGTGGAGAGTGTTTTGTAGTTGTGTTCATAAAGTTCCTGTGTTTGTCTCGGGAGATAGATTCCTAAGTATTTTATTTTGTCTAAGGTAATTTTGAATGGGATTTCTCTTTTGAGTTCTTGCTGCTGAGCTGTGTTGGAAATATATAGAAATGCAGATGCCTTATGTGGGTTTATTTTGTATCCTGCAACTTTGCTAAAGTTGATGATTATTTCAATTAGCTTTTTGGTTGAATCTCTAGGATTCTTTAAGTAGACCATCATGTCATCCGCAAAGAGTGATAACTTGGTCTCCTCATTGCCAATTTTAATGCCTTCAATTTCTTTTTCTTCTCTAATTGCTACTGCTAGTGTTTCTAATACAATGTCATATAACAGAGGTGATAATGGGCATCCTTATTTCACTCCTGATCTTAATGGGAATGCATCTAGTTTATCCCCATTGCAGATGATTTTGGCTGATGGTTTTAGATATATACTGTTTATTATTTTTAGGAACGACCCTCCTATTCCTATGCTTTCTAGTGTTTTTAATAGGAATGGGTGTTGTATTTTATCAAAGGCTTTTTCTGCATTTATTGAAATAATCATGTGATTTTTGTTGGTTTGCTTGTTGATATGGTCAATTATGTGGATGGTTTTCCTAATATTGAACCAGGCCTGCATCGCTGGTATAAATCCTACTTGATCATGGTGAATGACTCTTCTGATCACTTGCTGGAGTCTTTTTGCTAGTATCCTATTTAAGATTTTTGCATCTATATTCATTAGGGAGATTGGTCTATAGTTTTCTTTCTCTGTTTTTGGCCTGCCTGGCTTTGGAATTAGTACCATGTTTGTCTCATAAAAGGAGTTTGGTAGAACTCCCTCTTTGCTTATTATGTCAAATAGTTTGTATAATATTGGGGTTAGTTGTTCTTTGAATGTTTGATAGAATTCACTGGTGAATCCATCAGGCCCAGGGGATTTTTTCTTAGGGAGTTCTTTGATGGCTTGTTCAATTTCTTTTTCTGATATGGGGATGTTTACATAGTCTATTTCTTCCTCTGTTAATCTAGGCAATTTGTATTTTTGTAGATATTCATCCATATTACCTAGGTTGGTATATTTATTGCCATATAGTTGGGCAAAGTAGTTTTTAATGATTGCCTTAATTTCCTCTTCATTGGAGGTGTGTGTGGTCCCCCTTTTCATCCTTGATGCTGTTATTTTGCCTTTCTTCTTTCCTTTTTTAAATTAGATTGACCAGTACTTTGTCTATTTTGTCAGTTTTTTCAAAGTACCAGCTTCTAGTTTTGTTTATTAGCTCAATAGTTCTGTCACTTTCAATTTTATTTATTTCTCCCTTAATTTTTAGGATCTCTAGTTTGGTTTCCTTTTGGGGGGTTTTAATTTGTTGGTTCTCAAGTTTTTTGATTTGCATTTCCAATTCATTGATCTCTGCCCTCCCTAATTTGTTAATATATGCGCTCAGGGATATGAATTTTCCTCTACGTACTACTTTGGCTGCATCCCATAAGGTTTGAAAGGATGTCTCACCATTGTCATTTTCCTCAATGAAATTATTAATTGTTTCTATGATTTCTTCTCTAACTAATTGATTTTGGAGTATCATATTATTTAATTTCCAGTTAATTTTTGATTTGGCTCTCCATGTACCCTTTCAGATCAATATTTGTATTGCTTTGTGATCTGAAAAGGTTGGATTTATTATTTCTGCTTTTCTGCATTTGAGTGCTATGTTTCTGTGACCTAGTGTATGATCTATTTTTGTGAATGTGCCATGTGGTGCTGAGATGAAGGTGTATTCTGTTTTCTCCCTATTTATTTTTCTCCATATGTCTATTAACTCTAGTTTTTCTAAGATTTCATTCACCTCTTTTACCTCTTTCTTCTTTATTTTTTGGTTTGATTTATCTAAATTTGATAGTTGTTGGTTCAAATCTCCCACTAATATGGTTTTACTGTCTATTTCCTTCTTCATTTCTCCTAGTTTCTCCATTAGAAATTTGGGTGCTATATTATTTGGTGCATACATGTTGATTAGTGATATTGCCTCATTGTCTATACTCCCTTTTAACAGAATATATTTACCTTCCCTATCCCTTTTGATCAGTTCTATTTTTGCTTTGGCTTTGGCAGATATCAAGATTGCAACTCCTTTCTTCTTTCTATCAGTTGAGGCCCAAAAGGTCTTACTCCATCCTTTAATTCTAACCTTGTGAGTATCAACCTGCCTCATATGTGTTTTTTGAAGACAACAAATGGTAGGGTTTTGGGTTCTAATCCAATCTGCTATTTGTCTACATTTTATGGGTGAGTTCATCCCATTCACATTCAAAGTTATAATTGTCACTTGTGGAATCCCTGGCATTTTGATATCTTCCCCTAATTCTGACCTTTCTTCTTTAGCTATATCCTTTTGAACCAGTGATTTGCTTTAGGTCAGTCCCCCTAGTCCCCTCCCTTGATATGCTTCCCTTTCTATCCCCTCCCTTTTTATACTCCCTTCCCCTCCCCCCACTCCCTCCTTGATTTTCCTTTCTTTCTTACCCTGTTGGAAAAGATAGAATTCAGGATCCCACTGGATCTAGATATTCTTCCCTCTCAGGTTTGATTTCACTGAGAGTAAGGTTTAAGTAATTCTACTTCACGATCTCTTCCTCTCCTCATATGAGAGTTCTTCCCCTCCCCTTCCCATGTGTATCTTTGTATGGGAAAGATTATTCTATTTAGTCCCCCCATCCCATTTCTTGAAGTAAATGTTAGTATTATCTATGTTCCCCCCCTCCCTTTTTCTTTCCTTCCCCCCCCTTCACTAAATTTTCTTGATGCCCCAATCTTTCCCTATGCATGTTTCTTTTAACTACTCTTATGATGCATACAATTTTTGAGAGTTACAAAATACATTTTCCCCACATATTAATATATATATATATATAATTTGATATAAATGTAGTCCTTAAAGAAGAGAGTTTATCTTAAAGAAAAATATAAGATTTATCTCCTTTTCCCTTTCTTTCATATTTACCTTTTCATGTTTCTCTTGCTTTCTGTGATTGGATGTCAAATTTTCCACTAAGTTCTAGTCTTTTCTTTGGAAATGCTTGGAAATCTTCTATTTTGTTGAATGCCCATACTTTCCCCTGGAAGTATATAGTCAGTTTTTCTGGGTAGTTGATTCTTGGTTGGAGACCCAGCTCTCTTGCCTTTCTAAATATTGTGTTCCATGCTTTGCTCTTAGTGTGTTAGCCGCTAAGTCCTGTGCGATCCTTATGGGAGCCCCCCTATATCTGAAGCTCCTCTTCTTGGCTTCTTGTAGGATTTACTCCTTTTCTTGGAAGCTTTTGAATTTGGCAATTACATTCATGGGGGTTTTATTTTGGGGATTTAGTATAGTGGGTGTTCTATGAACCTTTTCTATTTCTATTTTGCCCCCTTGCTCCAGAACATGTGGGCAATTTACTTCTATAATCTCCTGCAGAAGAGCATCTAGGTTTTTGTTTATCTCTGGTTTTTCAGGGAGACCAATAATTCTGAGGTTGTCTCTTCTTCCTCTGTTTTCCAAATCTGTGACCTTTTCAGTGAGATATTTCATGTTTTCTTCTAATACATTAATTTTTTGGCTTTGCTTTATTGATTCTTGCTGTTTTGTAATCTCGCTGTCTTCCATTTGCTTAATTCTGGTCGTTAGGGACTGGTTTTGCTTTTCAGCTTTGTCTGCCCTTCTATTAGATGCATCCAGCTCTTTCTCCAATTGTGAAGTCTTGTCTATCAGACTGCTGATCTCTTTCTCCCATTTTTCTTTCCAAAAAGTTTCCATATTTTGGGCATGCTCGCTGTCTTCCAGTTTCTTAATTCTGGTCATTAGGGACTGGTTTTGCTTTTCAGCTTTGTCTGTCCTTCTATTAGATGCTTCCAGATTCTTTTCCAATTGTTAAGTCTTGTCTATCAGACTGCTGATCTCTTTCTCCCATTTTTTTTCCAAAAGTTTTCCATCTTTTGGGTAAGCTCCAGTTTGAGATCTTCCAGAGCTTGTGGATAGTTTCCATTTTGGGAGGCATGTTCTGATTTGGTTTAGATTTAATCCTCATTCTCTTCTTTTCCTTGGGTACTCCCTCCATAAAAGTTTTCAATAGTCACTTTCCCCCCCTTTCTTCTTGGAGGCTTGATTTTGGGACATGTGATCCATCCCTTTGGGGGGTTTATTCCACTTTCTTTTTTTGTTCTGGGGTCTGGGTGATATGGGCAGGTTTTCTGTGAATTTAGGTTGCCTCAGACTAGTTCTTCCCAGCCTCAGAGGTTTCTTAGAGCACGGGTCCCTGTGTTCAGCCCAACCGACCAGGTGATCAGCGCAGCCTGCCCAGGTGTTCAGCTCCACCCAGGTGCTCAGCTCAACTGCCCCGGAGTTCATCTCTGCAGCCCCCTGTGCTCAGTGTAGGATTCTCCCATGAATCCGCCCTGAGAAGTCATTTCCTTGCAGTCTTTAGATCCCAAGGACCGTGGTGTGACCCCCATACAGAGACACTTCTCACTCACTCGATGTCCCAGTGAGAGCTCTGATAGCTTACTCTGGTTTGGTGGGGGGGGAGGGGTGGCTCAGTTCACGTTTTTGTGAGAGCTTTTCCTCCTCCTTATAGTGTGAGAATGTTCAAACCCCACGTACCTTCATTTCTGTGGTGTACTAGAGAGTCTCTCCATTCTTCCAAAGGTGTTTTTTATGCTCTTTTGAGGTAGTCTATTTTGTTCGGTGCCGGGGAGTGGAAGAGAGTCACGTCTTGATTGCAGCCATGTTTACCCGGAAGTCCAGCCTCTTACTTCTGAGACTCCACTAATTCTTAAATTATCTCTCCTTGCTCTGTTTTCAAGGTCTGTTGCTTTGTGAATAAGATGTTTCAAATTTTCCTCAATTTTTTTCATTTTGTTTATTTTGTTTTATAGATTCTTGCTACTTTTTGAAGTTATTTGCTTCTAGTTGTTGGATTCTAGTTTTTAAAAATTGAATTTCACCTCTGGCTTTTTGGTTATCCTCCTTTTGATATTTCATCTTCTTTGCCTCATTTTTAAGCTGTTTAATTTTTGCTTTCAAAACACTGTTTTCTTGTTTTAATTCAAGTGCCTCTGTTTCCAGATAACTTATCTTGCTTTTTAAGGTCTTTTTCCAGTTGTCTTCAGTCTCTCTTAAATATGTTTTGAATTATATTTTGAGTTCTTCCAAAGCCTGTGTTCAATTCACTGAAGTTTCTGTGTTTTTTTTCTTCGTGTTCCTTGGTCCTCCTCTGTTCCATTTGCTTTTCATTCATTGCCTAGATAGAAGCTGTTGATTGTAATTTCTTTTTTCTTTGTCTGTTGTTTACTCATATTTTCCAGTTCTCCCCCCCCACCTCTCTGTAATTGCCTGTAATCTTGCTCCTTTGATTATGTGCTGGATCTGTGGGTTTGGGCTATTCTGTATTGAAGGGGCTTCTTCTCTGCTATGCTGATTGGTCAGGTTGAACCCTGATGTCAGATCTTTCCCAGCTGGCAGCAGAAGCTGAAAAGGAGCTAGGCTTTCCACCCTGTTATCAAGGTTGTAGCCTGTATTGCTTGCAGCCTTTGACCTTTGAGCTTAGTCAGCAAGGCTTTCAGAGCAGTGTAGAGAAGGGATGTTGGAGCTTGAACTTCTCTGCCCTCTTAAGGCTTCTTACCTTCCCCAATGATAAGATTGAGCCAGAGCAGAATTGATCTGCAAAGCTGGATGTCCCCTGAAGACAAAACCTTCCAAGAAGTGTGTATGTGTGGGGTAAGATGAATTATCTTGCTTGTGACTAGACTGTCTTCTTTGCCCCCTTCTCTGTGCTTTTCCTCCAGCTGCCTCTCTACTGCCTGAGTTCAATGCCCTGAGCCTGGCACACCTGTTCCAGAAATGTATTCCCTCCAGACTAGCACCCTTGCAGGCCCAGAGATTCCAGCCACTGCTGAAGGCTCAGCACAGTAGGTGAGGGAGGGGCCCTGGGACCTTCCTTCTTCCTTCCTCTTAAACCCGAGAGTTTTAGAATTCAGGCTTTTTGGGAGGAATACCTTTTAAGTTGAGTCCAGCATGAGGGTTTCCTAGTTCTGTCCTTTGTTAGATTTGGTTTTCAGTTCCTTCAAAGCATTGTGTTTTTGATTGGTGAGGAAGGGTTTTGTGGAGGTCTGAAGTTTTGCTGCCTCCAAGCTGTCATCTTGACTTCACCTCCAGCATATAACCTTTAGAAAGCAAGAAATTAAGTGAGAAAAGAAAGGAAATTACAAACAAAGGAAGGGAGGAAGGAAGGGAGGGAGGAGATTGTAGTAGTATAGCTTAAAGGTAATTAAAACAAATTGGAAACTTAATGAAACTGGATTAAGCACACACACTTTGAGTTGGCTTCCATCATTAGATACACGTATGTGTGTGTTCACACATACTCACATAAAGACATGTATACATATATTCACATACACAAACATTTCTGTCTATATGGGTGTATAATTATATATTTATACATGTATATATCACACATATGCAATTTTGTAATGACATACTTACTTTTACTTCTCTGTTTCATTAGCACTTTGTAAACATTTTTAATGATGTAATTAAATCAGTCTTTTGTGCACAGGAATTCCCCCACCATTCTATTTCTTGCATCCAATATAAAGATCATCAATTTTCAAAGATACTTACACCAAAATCTTTTTCCTTGAAGCTTTTATTTGAAAAAGTTAAGATATGATACCCACCTTGGTGAAAAATGGGCAGAAAAATGGAAAGAGACCTTAAGCAAGCAAAATTATTCTATAATTGTATATTAATTTAAAAAATTTGTTGTTCAATTTTTTAAGTTATGGCAACACTTTTTGATGCCACTTAAGATTCTCTTGGCAAAGATTCTGGAGTAGTTTGTCATTCCTTCCTCCAGCTCATTTTACAGGTGAGAAACTGAAGCAGAGTTAAGTTACTTGCCCAAGGTCACACAACTAGTAAGTGACTGTAGCCAGAGTTTTCCTGAATCCAGTTTCAACATTCTATCCACTGTGCCACATTGCTGCCCAACATTTAGAAACCCAAATTTAGTTTGAAACTTTACCATTATTTTTAAATTACAAAACTTTACGCTTCCTCTATATATTCCTTTATAGTCTCTTTTCATACATCTTCTATGGAATATTCAGGGAAGACATGAACCTCTGGTGAAAGTGCTTACTGAACTTTTTATAGAACTCCTCATCCATCTTTGTTATTCATCTGTCACTCAACTCTCACTTGTGGCTACAAGAAGGATGTGAGGAAGTGAAATCATGTTGAAAGTAGCAGACAGGCTTTACCACCCTTCATGATCTAGAAGTATATCTACCTCAAGCATGTAAAGATTTCTATTAGTTGAATCAATAAATGAGAAAAAATCATTCTCATGGCCATGAAAGTGGCTAAGACAAGTATTGTGGCGTGTTTAGACTTACGCAAGGCACCAAAGATCCAAGGTCATTGATTCTATCAAGGACCATCAGCAATCATCCTACTTTTGTATTGACATTAGACTTCTCTTTCCATTGAACTCTGTAAGAGATAGTAAAGTTCATGATTTTGCACAACTCTGCCTCACTAAAACCTAATTTATTTACATGTCAAGACATCATTCCTTATTATGTTATCAGTCTTCAAAAATGAAGTTGTGGAGATACCTATCACTTTGAGAATAGCTAAACAAGTTATGGCATATGATTGTGATAGAATACTACAATATTGTGGGAAATGACGAGAATGTTAATTGAAAAAAATAAATGGAAAATCTACATGAAATTATGAAGAACAAAATGAAAACCCAGAGAATAACCTATATAACATAAATATTGTATAAAGAATAATTTATGTATGTCTACTTACATAGAAATAATTGACAAATAGAAAAAAATGACAGATTCATGTATACATTTTTTTACAAGGAGGGAAGAAGAGGAGAGAGATATCTGGGAACTTTCACATAGCAAATACATTAATTATTTTTAAAATGAAAGATGAACAACAGCTATTTAAAGGGTTGTTATTAGGCTAAACCTCGTGAGGGTAGCCATCGGGTTGTCGACCCCTAGTGAAGCAGGGCTTTGCTCACCCAGCATGTGAAGACTGCTTTGGCCGAACAGACAGAAGAAACCAATAAGAAGGTTCAATGGCTGAGAGGGCGACGCAGCGAAGCACTGTGGAGTGCTTAGGGCATGTTGGAGCACAAAGGACAACACGGCCATCCAATGCAGCTGAGGAAGTCTCCAGGTGTAACGACTTTTCGTGCCACTGGACCCAGGCTTCTAACACCGAGAGAGTGGGACTGTCTCTGTGCATCGACTTTTCCACTTAGATCTCCTTCACGCACAAGTATCTTTGTGCACACTCATCTATCATAGATGAAAACACACAAAGACAATCGTCATCCTCGGTTACCGAGAGACTACTATAATAATAATAATTAGGCTAAATGTTGGTGTTTAGGTCTTTTCAGTTATATCCTACTTCCCATCACCCAGTTTGGGATTTCCTTGGCCAAGATACTGGAGTGGTTTTCTATTTCCTTCTCCAGCTCATTTTATACATGAAGACCTAAAGCAAAGAGAATTAAGTGACTTGTCTGAGGGTGTATTTGAACTCATCTATATGAATCTTCCTGATTCAGAGCATAGCAATCTGTCCACTGCACCACCTAGCTGCAAGGCAATTAAACATCCTTAAAATAAAGGTATTATATGAAACAATTCATTATAAACACACCAAAAGTATAAAAAAAATCAACTCACCTCTTTATCTTCTCTTTCACCAAGCCAATGATAGAGAAACATGAAAGTTTTCCACTCATTTTATCAACTCTTTAAAAACCCATTGTAGAAAAAGAGAAGAATCTCAAGTATTAAAGTAGCATTTATGTTCTATTGCTTACATGGTCACTATTTTGCTAATAATAATGTATTTGCAAGAAAAGAATGATTGTATTATACTTCTCATTTATCTGATCCAAATTAATTCCCTTTGATAATGCTTTTAGTACCTGACAGGGAAAATTTAACTGGAATTAAAGACAACAGATGGGAGAACCCATTTACCAGATGATATGCCCACAGAAATTATGTGAATTGAAATGTGGCAATTGGTCAAAATGAATTAGTTCTCTTTAAATGAGTAAAATTGTATGCCTTTTTTTACAAGAAGGTGAGGATAATTATTTCTAATTCTATCTCAATTTGCCAAATTGAAAGATGATTTCTTTTATAAATCTCATTATACCCAACACTAATTACCTTCACTACCTTTCAATAAAATAAATTCCTCTAGTCTCCAAAATTAAAAAGCTAATATTTCATATTATTTTGTGGGTGGGGTGAGAAGAAGGATTTATTTCGGGAGTGGCTTAGGATCTTACCTCTAAATAAAATACTTTGAAATCTCATCCATCAGATTTTGGAATCTGGTGATAGATTTCAAAATTCAGACTGGGGAGATGAAGATAATTGCCTCAGTGATCTTTGGTAAATAATTTTAACTCTCAGTACCTTAGATTATTCCCCTTCCTACATAAAATAAAATTCAGCAATTCCATGTTACTTCCTCAGTTTGATTTTTAATGCCCTCCTTAATGTGGTCCTTATTAACTTTCCAGTCTTCTTACATCATAGTCATGTACTCTATGACCCAGTATCATGTGATTCCTTGTATTCTTCACACCAGACTCTCTGTCACCCTATTCTTTAGTGCTTTCAAAACTGTTCCCCTACATCTAGGTTCTGATCCCTCACCTTTATTTCTTAGCTTCCTGGACATCCTTCAAGGTTCTGTTAAAGTCCTACCTTCTGCAAGAAAGATTTTGTAGTCCTATTTAATCTTATTTTTTCCTCTCTGGGCACTCCCTCCCACACATAAACACAATACTCAATTTATGGAGGTTAAGAGAGATTTTCTCTGAAATTTATCTGAAGGAAAATGTGAATGAAACAACAGTGAAAGGTCTAAATAGCAAGAAGGGAAAAGAGGGGGATATCATTAGGAATAAAATTTTAAAAAAGAACCAAAAGAAAAAAAGAACAAAAGTTAAAATTTTTATAAATTTTTATTCCATAAGAAGATAATGTCTATGGAAAGTTAAAGGAAAAAAAGAGGAAAAAAAGAGGAAAAATTTACATTTTGAAAGAAAATAAACAACTTTACTGTAGTAAAAAGTTATGCCCTTTATTTTCCTACTTACCACCACCACCACTACTATTACTACTATTATGATTACTACTACTCTTACGACTGGTACTGTTAATGTTGTTGCTATTGCTACTGATGCTGTTGATGCTGTTGTTGTTATTACTATTACTACTTTTTACTATCAGAAAAGAATTGAGAAATAACCTTTGTATCAGATGTCTCTGGTAAGAGATTGATATAAGAGATATTGATAACAGACTGACAACAAACAGAGTAAGGAAGGACATGTAAAGTGATGCAAAATTAAACAAAATAAAAATACGTTCAACGACAAAAATAAAAGTAAATAACTATGAAAAAAACTAAAATGGAATGCTAAATTATATTGATGAAGTTTCATTCTAAAGAAATAATATGACACTTTCACCAATTTGAAGAAGTCAAAATAGGGTATTGGAATATAGCATATAAAGCATTGGCACTCAACAATGTGTTTAGATGTGTGGAAATTTTTCTTTTTTTACAAGTTTTAATAGGGGAAAATCCCCCAGTAACTCATGGGAGGAGCAACCAAGGATTTAAAATAAAAAGATGTCAATGAAATAAAATGAACATATGTATCTCTCTCTCTCTCTCTCTCTCTCTCTCTCTCTCTCTCTCTCTCTCTATCCATCTATCTATCTATATCTTTAACATAAGGGAAATAATCGATTTATACCTACAAAAATGCTCAGATAGGATCAGAATACAAGACACAAAAATACCCCCAATGAGCAAAATGGAAAAAAAAAGTTTAATAGTTGAACTTTTCCAGAAAGGACTAAACAAAGAACTGGATTTACATATTTTTTCTATATGTATATCCAAAGAAAAGAAAATAAATATAATAGAAAATTCAAGACTTAGGGTAATCTAAAAGATATAGGAGTGGTAAAGAAGGAAGAACTGAATTAATGGATTGAATCCTATGTATCTTGATAAAGAAATAAGGATTTTTATTAGGACAATAATAGTGGGAAATTATTCAGTTTTGATAACTGGAGGAAAAAGAGAAAGGTAAACTAAAGCTGAACTAACATATATAATTTATGCAGGGGAAAAGAACTCATGGTAAGCTCTTTTTTCTTATATGTTTATACATACCTATGTGTATGTATGTGTATAGATGTACACGTATACACTCATGTCATATATTTGTAAGTATTATGTCTGCATATGTGTGTCCACACATGCATATGTGTATATACATGTACATGAATGTATGCATGAATAAACAAAATTAAGAATATAAATGCCTTCAAAGAACATGGATTAAGGCAGGTAAATAGGAACTTGGCTGTGGAGGGGAGTGTTTGGTTACATCATAACATCTAAGTAGTGTAATCATATCTAAAAGCAGAGACAATTTGCTGACTTTAAAGAGAAAAGGGGTAAAAATCAATATGAGAGAAATAAATGGAGGAAATGGCAAATGTGAAAATCATAACCTTAAATATGAATCGATTAAAGAATTCAATAAAAACTAGCATTAGAGATAAGATGAACTCCAACTACATTTAAGAAATACATATAAAATACATTCAATATGAAAATAAGAATAAAATAATGTTATTTTATAGAATATAATTTTTAAAAGTATATTTTAAAAATAGTGTCAGACTATTGAAAATACACATTAAAATAAGCAGAGAAACTACTTTTTTAAATATGTGCCTTTGTTTAAAAAGTGAAATTAAAAATAGAATTATTAAAATATATATACACCAAATATAATGACATATACAATCATAAAGGAAGAGTTAATATGATTGAAAATACATAGATTCATACAATACATATCCCTGATTTTAAATGAGCTCAAATATTAATGCACCCTAATAGATATAAATAAATGCAACATTCCAGGTGAGTTTCTGTGTGTATATAGAAAACAACATTTTATAATGTAATGTTATAATATGCTATAATGATGAAAGATTAGTAGAGAAATAGAAAAAAAAGGAAAAAAAACTAGATGTGATGAATCTAAAAGCTAGTTCTTTCATATCCCTTGGAAAATTGATAAGTTTTTACCTAACCTAATGAGACAAAAGGGAAAAGAAATGAAAATAATTAAATAATATTTTTAACATGGAAAAATGTTATATTCGCAAGACAGAATAAATGAAAACAATTTATTTCAACTTAAAACCATAACTAAAGGCTACCAAAAATGAAAACCAAAGTGAACAAAAGCAAGATAAAAAGTATCTGAATTAACAGAAAATGAAGTATAGATCTTAAATAACCCAATATAAAAGAGGTAAATTGAATAAAACATAAAGTACAAAAGAATAGTAAATCTTTCCAAATGAACCCTAGTGAAACTTGCAAAAAGTGATGTTGCCTCCAAATAGCTATTCATATAAATAATTTTTATTTCTTTTATTATTGCTGTATTAGCATATCTGGATTTTTGTAATTAGGAAAATAGGGTAGTTTTGCTATATCCTGGTATTTCTTAGGAAGATTTCTAGAGTGTTACCACTGTAAACAATTCTAGCTCGCATTTTGGATATGAATTTTGATCATATGGTAGGTCTATATTGCATTCTTCCTGGTTTTTAAAATAAATGACACAATTTATCAAAGGTGTTTTGCTTTTATTTATGTCTTGATACACCTATTTGTTTTATTTTTTTATAGCTATTCTTATTCTTGTTAGTTTAATATTGAATTTTATTCTCATTACTGCAATATGTTTTAGTTGATTAGATGTGATCTGACTGAACCTTAAACCTTTAATGTGAAGTTGATGTTATATGCACCTGTGGAAAATCATATTATCTAAGGAAAAAACTCCGTGCATAAATTATATAGTAAGTAGATATATAAGAATGACTAAGAGAAAAAGGCATACAAAGCAACTTTTAAAAGTGGAACCGAAAATGACAAAGAAGACCAATTTTTAAACTTCGTAGATCTTAAAACATTCATACCATACACCACACTGGATGAGAGTACCACATCATATACTCTATTAGAACACAGAGTGAGTATTTACTTTGCCTGGTAAATACCTCCATAACTTTCTCTGTCATCTGAAAGTCAAACTTGTCAGTCACTGGGCTACTGCAAACATGAGAAAGACATATTGGAAAACAGATTAAGTAGAACTAAAATGATTTTTAACCAAAACTCATAATCTGAACTATTTTACTACTCTAATAATTAAAATTATCTGGAGAATAATATTTATTAATTTAAAAAAAATTTAAGTGACTTGTCAAGACATCCCAATTGTTGTCAAATGACTCTCTTAAACATAATGAGATAAATGTATACTCCTGACCCAGTAAATTTTTGGGAGTTCATTATCAGCTCCTCCCTTGAACATCTGAAGACTTCTTTAAATGACAATAGTTAATTAAGAAAAGTGATCCAGTGAGGTTTCACACATCCACAGGAAAATTATTATCAATGTTCCCTATCAGCTATAGTCTGTGAAAGGACATTCTTAAAGACAAATACAATACAAAAATCTATACACTAAATGGAGTCAAGTCTCAGAACCTATGTTCTCCCTAACATAGCCTTTATAATCCAAGACATTGATATAAAAATAAAACAGTATCTGAAAAAAACAAATTCTCGCAATCTCTCCTTTGCTTCTTAAGGAAAGTTCTTGAGTTCCAGTTTCCCTAGTAAAGCACCCAGAATATCACTGTACATTACATGGAACACCTGGATGTTTCTCAACATTATGTCAAAAATGATTGATAGATGTCTTGATGGGGCACCATTATAGGACAATCCCTTTCTGGTACAAGTCTTACAAGCAAAATAATGGTGCTTGAAAGAAACACAAAAGGGATAGGTGACCCATCCTTGACTTTCCAGTTCATTATTTCAGAAGACTCAAAGCCTCATGATGGAGTCATTTGATTTCTGAAGTTATTTGCTACTCCTGTCTTCCTCTTCAATTTTCTGGAGTCATGTTGGTCCTGAACATATCTTCTCTGGCAGATCCTCTTTCTCATGGTCCAAGCCATTGACAAATTTCTTTAAAATTTCTTGAAAAATTGATCCCAATACAAAGATATTAGGAGAATTTAATCTTTAGGATCAATTTCTGAATTGAAATTTTGATATGTACATAATTTAATATATTAGTAGTAGAATATGCTCAATATACCATTGTATTCTATTCAATCCTCCTTCAATAGGATGTGATTCTGCTAAGGATCTCATTCTGGGAATAGCATAAGAAGATTAAGGGCTTACATTTTCCTTTGCATGCATTTTCTTATAATTTTTCTCTTCTCCACACATTCCAGCAAGGTTGTGGAATACCCAATGCACCCAGTTTGCAATGTCTCTAGGAAACCATAGTTTAGAAATTGCCAGGTGCGTTGTATGTTCCCTAGAATGAGAAAAACAAATATTGTATATTCTTCCAAAAAAATTACTGATGCAAGAGTTCTGTGAGAACATACAGTATTCTATACAAAACTTGGTCATACATTGACATGTTGAATTGACATGTTACCTGTGATTTATTATCCTATAGATAATTCTATTCAGAGTCACTGAGATAATCTAAATCCATTGTCTCCATCTTCTAAATTATTACTAATCATCATCCCTGAAAAAGGCTTACCTAATCCCTTAGCCTACATCATTTTCCCTATAAAGTATGTACCCCAAATAATTACACTTTGTGACCATCCCACAAGAGAATATCTGCAGGTCTGATCTGTCAGTCTGTTGGTTCAACTCTCTTATAATCACAGAATCATTTTTCTCATCCCAGTTCCTTGACCCACAAGTAATTCATGAAGTATAATTTGACATATCATCTACAATGTAATATTTGGGAAAACAAATGACACCTATGTCTAAGCTTGATGGTAGTACAGATGAGGAAAAAAATCTAAAATATTCTTGCATTAACAATAGGCTTGGTATGGGATGGATATATGACTTGGTCAGTTATGTAATAATGAATCAAAACTACAAACCAACTTTCCCCAAGAAAGAAAGGAGAAAAAAGTATAAATGTGAGAAAAAATATCTCAATAAAGCAAATACTGGATACTCACAAGTAATAAATTGAAATAAACCACTAATACATATCCACTTTCCAGAGGAAATGGATTATGCTATAAACATAGTTCAGGTGAGACATTACAATTATCCATCATCTGCCATAACTATAGAAAGTTGGCATAGAAAACAAAAAGAGGGACATGAGTATGACAAAGGGGGAACTAATCCCCTAGACTGATGTCTACTCTAGTCTATTGTAAACTCCATAGGATAGTCCTAAGGATAGCAACCCAAATTCTGGTCAGGTGGGCATGTTCCCCTCAAGAAGGAATGTCTTTTTGGAGAAATGGAAACAGAAGTCTATTTCACCCATTACAAAAGTCATACTTCTAGCCTTTCCCAGAGATAGCTTTCCACTTTCACCTTACATATACCACCTCACCAGGGGCTATTGGCACTATTAATAGCATTCCTTAATTATTATATCTGGAATCAAACTCAATTGATATTACTTATAGTCTCATAAGATAGAATCACAAATGACATGTTTTAATAGTCTTGGCTGTGGAATAAGCTTATGTAAACATTATTAGGTCTTATAGATTCTCTCAACACTATAAAGTGCATCAAGCATAGACTCAAGCATAAACTCAAACCAAAAATTACATTTAAAAAATAACCTAGAAAAGTAAGAAAGAAAAAAACAATTTCCCCAACTACCATATGAGAGATTCCATCATATCTTAAAAGATGTTACATGAGTCCCCATTGCAATTTTCTGTGTGTCATTCATTTTATGTAAGAGCAACAAGATAGAGGAATAAAGAGTACAAGCTCCCTCTGAAGCAGCAGTAAGCATATCCAGTGCTAAATGACTGTATGACTATTTTTTCTACAGAATCAGTCTCTTCTTAGAGGAAAGAGATAACTTTAAAAGTTCAAAAAATGGCTTGAATTGTATCCTGAGCCAATTTTTCAACCTTATCAGTAATATTCCTAAATGAACTTATGATTGTCATCATTCCAAAACTAGGTACCTCACCCAAGGAGAATCTCTGTACTGTGGAGGAAATAGTCACTGAATTAGGTCTAAATCTCTTACTACATATATGGTGCCACACACCTAGATTCCTAGTAGTTGGTTTGTCCACTGGGAAAATAAAATAATCATGTATTGATACTGGTGGTTTATATAGACCAATCCACGAGTCCTATGCCATTCCTGGAAAAGGGTACAGTATGAGTACTTAAAGACATAGAATTGTCCTGAGGTCACCAAACTCCTTGGGAAGTTTCTTCATAGCAGTAATAAAGAAGTAACGATAGCAAAGAATATGTATTAATTTGACCCATCCCTAATCTTATTGATATGCATCTTAGCACAGACAAATGCTGTTATAGGGAATGGAATAGTAATGTTATACTTCACATCATTTCCTATATATCTCTTATCCAATAGTCCTTTATTCCTCCTAACATACAAGTCAAAGTTGGGTAAATAGTGAGACAGAGTCGGTAAATCCAAAAACAGAAAGTTACCTTGGAAGATATATTAAAATCAAATGAGACTTGCAAGTCTGTAACGTTAAATACTAATCATAGGAGTTATGAACAGGTAGAGGGGTTATATCTGTCACTATTAGTAAGGCATACAACAAAAGCAAAAGGAGCAAAGCATTTATTTATTAAATAGTTTATATTCTTATATGAAAAGATGATATCTTTATTCTTAAAATTGTTATCATTATTATAGTAGTTAAAAGAAGTATACATAGACAGAGAGTGTGGGAGTAAGCTGTTTAGCATAATATGTAAAAAAAAGGTACAGGGGTGAAAAAGAGGATTGCACTAAAAGAAATGGGAAAAGTAAAATGTGATAAATTGTGTCACATAAAGAGGTACTCGAAGGGGAAACTATTACATTTTTATTTGACTTGATTTATTTTATTTTTAACTAATTTTTAATTCTTCAAGCACCTGAAACCACCTGTTATTTAAAAAAAAATTTTTGCATGTGGTTGCTTGCATTGTCCCCTATTGACTCTGTATTTTGCTCTTTGACTCCTTAGAAATGGTTTATGGTTAGGTGTTTTGTATGTTTATGTGTTTTGTGTTTGTTTGTTTGTTTTTGCTATTTGTTCATGTTTTTCAGTCTTTTTCTTCCTGTGGACTGGGAGTTCTGAAAACTGGTGATTATTTCCCCTATATTGATGGCCTATAGGACTCTGCACTCTGAGTTATTTTGCCCTTCAGCTAAGGGTTTCACCATAGAGCAAACTTGAAAGAACCAAGTCCAATGGACTTCCAGGCCTCACTTCTGGCTGGTGCCAGGGACTGGAGATTTAAGGGGTGTGTCTGGGGTGTTGGGTGCTCTATTGTTGGTACAGACAAAGTCCCAGAGTCCTTAAATTGACCTATACCCAGGCTCATAATCTGGAGTAGTAGGTTGGTGGGGTGGTCATCCACATTTCTCTGGGTGCAGTTTTGCTTTCTATTCCTGCTTATCCTGTGAAAATTCCATCAAAATTGAGTCTCTCTCCATATCTTTCAAATTGTGTTCAGCAAGAGCTCCCTCACTCCATCTGGCTACTGATTTTTGACTTTTGTCATTTTTGAGGAGCTTTTTAAAGATTGATTTGGAAGGATTTTCAGAGCAGCTTCAGATTTTGCTGCTACTAAGCCACTATCTTCCTGCTTACTAGTTTCTTGCAAATGAATGACTCTAATGTCAAAAAAGAGCTATTATAGATGTTTACTTTAACCTTTCTCATTTAATTTTTTCTTATCTTATCATACCCTTCAAAAACATACACAATTCTATATTTTAACTCTTTTATATTGATAAGAGTCTAATCTGAAAAATACTTATTTAAAAATAGTCCCTTATTATTAGGGAAAGTGAGATGAAATTATTAAATATGATATAAACATCAGTGAGTTTAATATGATCAAAATCTGAAAATCTCTAGGCTATTTTTCATACTGTATCAAGAAAGGAGCTTGGGTATACAATTTTTCCAGCTTCAGTTATTGATACTTATCCCAGTTTTCAGGGTGAGTTTAAGTGTTCCCCATTCTTTTAGCAAGATTTTTCTAGCATTATGCAACTAAACACAGTTATCAGGGTTGTTTAGGTTCATTGTAGGATCTCTAATGGCCATTGTTTTCCATTCTCATCTGGAAGAATGAGCCTATTTGCTTCTGAGTGGGTATTTATCAGATCAGTTACATCACTCCAACTCAGATTAATCCCCCCTGAAAATGGCCTTAAATTGAGTGGCCATTGTAGCAGAACAATACTCAAAGTTGGTCATCTCTCTCTCTCCAGTGGTGAGATAAGTGAGATTAAACAGAATGTGCTGGTGTAGTACAACCCCACTTTCTCTATGGTCATAGGTAGCAGTCTCGCTTAGAGGGAACCCATCTCTATTATTGAATCTTTCTCTAATAATGAATCTATGGTATGAATGGTGACAAATGGGTAAATCATAGGTGGACGAGCAGGAACAAGAATTGAGTAAAAGTCTGGGCCAGTGAACAAGGAGGAAGAATTGGCCAGGGATGGGGAAAGTGGTCATAGGTCAAGGAAGGCAGGGAGGAAGCAAAAGCAGAGAGAGAGAGAGAGAGAGAAAGTGGAAAAAAAAAGAAGGCTGGGGAGAGGTGGGATAAAAAGGGTAGGGCTGGAAGCAGGATTAGGTAGGGATGGGGCACTGAGGGGTAGAAAGAGGAGGAAGAGCAGAGAAAAGCAACAGGAATAAAATCAAGAGTGGAAAGGGAGGTTTGGCCATTGGGAGCAGGGGAAGTAGTATATAAGGGGGTGGGGTCAGTGGGAAAGGCCTGGTGGCAGGGAAAGAAGTGGGTGGAGATGGGTGGGGGAAGGTTGGAAAAAGGAATGGAAGGATCAGGTACAGTCTGGGAGATAGAGAAAACAAATTGGGAGAGGTAGGGAGTAGGGGCAGAAGGAAGCAGTAGAAGGTTGGGAAAATAAAGTGAGAGATGAGAGGGGGCCAGAAAATAGTGGAGAGAGATGAAATGGATAGTAGGGCAAAAAAAAAAAGAAAAAAGAAAAGAAAGCTTGGGAAGAGCAGGATTTGACATGGTGGTGATGTCAATGGAAAGAATAGGCGGGAGGATGTTGAACTGTAACCCGAGAAGGAACTACAGAAATTAGGAAATTCTAGAGAGTAATCTTATTTAAAGATGTCCTTAGAGTCACCCACCAAGACCAAAATTTAAATTCTTTGAAATTCTTATCTCCAGTAGCCAGTCAATTCTTTCATTGTTTTTTTGAAATTAAAAGTTACAGCATTTAGGGCTACAGCATCTGCCAGGCCAGGGTGATTTTCTTGGGATACCACTTTTCTAACAATCTAATTTCCTTCTCAGGGTTCATATCTGAAGCAATTGGGAAATATCTACAGTCTCAAAGGGCAAGTAGCCTCCCTAGGAGAAAGTCAAGGAGAACCACATTTTCACTGCAATTTGTATCCAAAGTTCTTAAACAAACAAACAAACAAAAAATGCTAAGCTGTCCCCTGCCCCCACCCCCAGGTTTAGGTCTCCAAGAACCTGCCTTTTTCTACTTTTCTTTTTAAATCTCTTTTCAAGGTTCCCTCTTTTTTTTTTAATTTAATTTAATTTTTTTTAATATATTTTATTTGATCATTTCCAAGCATTATTCGTTAAAGACATAGATCATTTTCTTTTCCTCCCACCCACCCCCCATAGCCGACGCGTAAGTCCACTGGGCATTAGGTGTTTTCTTGATTTGAACCCATTGCTTTGTTGATAGTATTTGCATTAGAGTGTTCATTTAGAGTCTATCCTCTGTCATGTCCCCTCAACCTCTGTATTCAGGCAGTTGCTTTTTCTCGGTGTTTCCACTCCCATAGTTTATCCAAGGTTCCCTCTTAAGGAATCACATTTTTTTTTAATCTGGAGATCCTATTGACATGGGCACCGTACCCCAGAAACTCAGGAGAACTATTATCAGGGAAACTCCCTTGCTCCCTTCCATCCTCATGACTCTGAGCCTAAAAATACTCAATGACCCCCCCTCATGGTCCTGAGATGACTATCTACCTTTGATCGTCCTCTAGATTTAAGATGGGCAGAAAGATGCACCTTCAGGCCACACCTTGATCCTATCAGACATCTGTTTGTCCCCTAAAACTAAGGTATCTCTATGTCCCCAGGCAGTTCCCAGTATGATCACCCCAGCTCATGCCTGAGTGACTAACACTGTTGTAAAAAGTATAAAATCCCCAGAAGTGATGTCATGGAGGGGGAGGGAAACAGCCTTTCCATTCATGCTGTCTTCCCAAGGAACTGCTCCCCATCTTGCTCTTCCACCTTGCTATCCTCCTGGCCATTCTCAACATTACTCCCTAAACTAATAATTTTCTCTTTTTTGTTTTTAAGCTAAAATTTGGAGTCTTGCATTCTTACAAAAGGTATCCTTCCTGAACCCCAGGAGTACACATCTGAACCCCTATAACACTATCCAGAGACCTGACTCAATCTGTTTAATAAATGAGGATTAAAAGCTGAAGAACATCTCTCCTTTAAACCTTAACTATTAACTATTCCCTCCTAGGGAAATCACTACTTATGGAGAAAAAATTTATAGTTGAGGCCAACATTTTTTGAGCGAAACGTCTAGTAGACAAAAAAGGAGGAATTCAAAATACCCTCATACTCTCCAAACTGTAGAAGTTAAAATTATCTCCAGGCTGCTTTTTCTTTATTGTAAAATTATTTATTAATTGATCAGTCAAGACATCCTAATTGTGGTCTCTCAGCGATTATAAGGCCAATGAAATTCCTGACCCAGTACATTTTTTGGAGCATATCTGAAAACACAGGTAGGGCTGACATAGAGATGCAGGATGGACGGGAGTCAGTGCCAAGTTGACAGGGGGAATCATGCTGCTGCCTGTGCCGAGCTTTCTCCATTCCACCAAATATTCATTGACAGAGATGGCAGCTTCATCAGAAGGTTCCCAAGTTGCAGTCTGTCCCCTGGGGTTTGGCTCAGACATTTCAAAGAGCTTCCGTGGACTGGGAGGTGATGAAGGTCCAGGTGGGAGAGGAGTGTCCTTTATAATTCCCTCCTGAAAAAGCCACAGCATAATTCTTTTGAGGCACAACTGTAATCAAGTGAGTATGTACAGTAAAGTTCTCCAGAATGGAAGTCATGGCTAAGCTGCCCATGGACACCTCCTGGTACTTCACCTGATAGATAGGGTGATGGACTGCCTGCTTGCAGTTGTAGTGGCAGAATTTTCTACAGTCTCTGGTTGAAAAACCTGAGGACAATAATGAATGGGTGCTTTGTCAGGGGCCCTAGGACAACATCAGACTATGGAAATAACTAAAATAGGGACCAAGAAAAAACAAATACGAAAAATTCCTGAAACCTGAGGTAACATACTGTAATACCTTAGGGAATCTAAGTAGACTAGTCTTATGATGATAGCATTTGTGATAGTTTTCCCAAGGTAAACTAAAGCAATTTCTTTTATCTTGGTAAAGACCATAGAAGATACTTCTCCAGCAAAGAAATTTTTTCTCCCCTTTTTAATCCCCTTGGACCTTGGATAGACCTATATTTTACCACCTTAAAAGTCTAATGCTTCATATCTGATTGTACAATTGCATCATTAAATCTTTGAGTAATCAGATATTTGACATAAAAGACTGTTGATGAAGTTCATTGCAACTTGATTATTTGCAGCATCATTAATTAAGCATTCTGTGTTGATAATGTAAGATGATAATGTTCCAGTTGGTCCTATTTCCTTGGTCATTAGCAATGATCTCCACTTTCTCATGTTGGATGAATAAGTACAGAAGAGTAAGTGCTATCAGTAACAGTGCCAACTACAGGTCCCTTTAATCATGTTTGCTGGACCATCAAAGCATGTAGCAGACCGCTGTGGAGTAAGAAGGGTTGCTGCTTGGCTGAATCAATTTTGGGTTACTACTTTAATGGTAGAATTTGGCAAGTGGCTAAAAAATGAATGTGATTGGTAAATCAGAAGAAATAAAATACAGAAGGGGGGTGTGTGGTTATCCAAATATTTTCATTACTTCTAACTCTAAGTGCCTCCAATAATCAATCAACAAGTATTCATTAAGAGTCTATTATTTGCCAGGCAATGGAGATCTGAGGACAAAAAGGAAAGATAATCGAACTAATTAATTACTGTAATTAATGAGTTTGGGTTTATAATTTCACCAGAATACTTTGCTTTTTTATTGATTATCTAGTCCTTAAATTTTACTTATGTGCATATTCCATGCTTCCCCAATCATTATATATGTATATACTTTCCCCACCCCCTTTTTCATTCCCTCTCTCTCTCTCTCTCTCTCTCTCTCTCTCTCTCTCTCTCTCTCTCTCTCTCTCTCTCTCTCTCTCTCTCTCTCTCTCTCTCTCTCTCTCTCTCTCTCTCTCTCTCTCTCTCTCTCTCTCTCTCTGTATAATAAACCAACATATTGCCTCTAAATATCTATAGTTTAATTTGAAAAATAAAATATTTATAACTTTCCAAAGGGTTTTCACATGCATAAATTGAACGGAAACTGTATGAGATATGTAGAACACATATCAGATAAACCAACTTTTACAAGTAAAACTGAAGCACAAATAGATAAAATGATTTACTCAAAATCAAATTGCAAATGGCACCAAGAAAAGAAACAAGTCCCATATCTCTTGCCCTAGAAAGTTTTCTCATCATATATATGTTCTCCTAAGACCTTCCTCCATTTCCCATAGCTATTTAAAGTGTATTTTGCAAAAGCCTAGCTGCAAAACAATTTCCCTCAGATAAAGTAAAGTGTGAATATGATTATGACAATCCTTGCTTTAACTTGAAATCTTACAACTGTTGAAATCAACAACTGCTAACTGGTTGGATATGATAGTATGTCTCATCTGTTTATAGGTATGTTGATTGTTTGGTACCAAGACTTTCTTTAGCTTAGTCTGAATTTCTAATGATTCCTTGAAAGTCTGAGATTGTAGACTTAGTGGTATATACAGGTTCTTCTTCAGGTATTTTTGTTAATGTAGAGTGGTGTCAGGAACTTGGCATAATGAAAAGAACACTTCACTTTGATTCCAATGTCTTACTTCAAATTCTGGCTCTGCTGTGTGAACTGGGGCAAATTATTTAAGTTGGGATTAATTTTACAAATCTTTAAAAGAGAAATTATAATACTTGTGCCACTTACATCACAAGGTTGTTGGCAGGATCAATTGAAGAAATGAATGTAAAAAATTTTAAAAAGGAATTAATATAAAGCAGTTACGGAATATATGTTGTGGTTACTATTATTTATTTCACCAAAGTAATGCATGATTTAAAAATGTAGATGGAATGGTGATGTGACAAAAATGAGAAATAATCTATTGATGACCCCTTTGCTAATTTGATATCCTGAAATGTATTATAAGGAGAAAACGAGGAAGGTCTCTGTCATTTTGAATCACACTCCCCACACCCTCTATCCCAGGACTTATTTCAATGACAAACATAAAAGAGGAAATGGATACATACATTGAGTACTTATATAGGGGTTTTATTTTGTATTGTTGAAAGGAGCATTTAAACTAATGAGCTCAGAGATCCTTGGGGACATTAATAGGGGAAGCAGAGGAAGAGAAGTGAAGGAAGAAAGAATAGTGGCAGTAGTTAAATCAGCTATATTGATAGAAATGATATTAGTGGCCTTTATAGAAGTACTTTTATATTTCACCTCTTCAAGGACCTATGATTTCATTTATGAAACTATGCTTCCATTTATGTAGATAACATTTCTGTTTTAATTGACAACCTTCATGAGTTCTTGTGCCTTCAGAATCTGATCATCTGATTGCAACCTTCTATAAGGGAGAATTCCTATATCAAACCAGGCTGGTAATCGGTGCCTAGATTTTGAATTTGATTGAACACACCAATGCTTGCACTTATCTAATATAGTCTCTTTGAGCAGTCAGGTTCATTTTTATATACAATGAAATATTGGATTAGAACTTTAATAGTTTATAATTATTATTACAAATTGTTACAATCATTCTATTTCTGATAAACTGGGGTTAATCTACAATGATTAGCACAGTGCTTGGCACATAAAAGGTGCTTAATAAATATTTATTGACTATAAAGATTATCTGTGAGAAATTTCCAGACTAACGCTAAATTATGTAAATAAAATTCCTGAAATTGCATGCATGAAAGATCTAAATAGTGAGAAGCAAAAGTAAACTAAGGCAGTAGTCAGAATTTGGAAAAATGGTAATCAAATCATTAAAATTACTAAATTATTTTTTCACTATTTCATCATTCCTTTCCAAAAAATAGAGACAGTACTATTAGTCTTTTGGCAATTAAAACATTTTTTTCTATATGATTTATTCATTATTGCATGAAGTCAGTAAATATAAAAAGAATATATCTCCTTGAATGACTCTGAGAATTTACATCAGTGCTACCTCCTTTAATGGCCTGTATTGCTTACTCACAATCATTTGCCTTGACCCAGGATCTGCAACTGGACCATTAGTGCAGACTTATGAATGTTAATTTCCTGTGATTTACCTAGAACTGGCTTTTTGTATGAATTGTTAAGACATTAAGTACAAAGAAAGATCAAACTGGGCATACATCTTATTTGTAAATTTTTGCTTAAATTCCCTTTTATTTTAAATTCGAAATCCTTCCACATAATAGAAATAGTATTCTCAATAATTTTATGGTCTTAGCACTAAAACGTTCCAGTGATACACTTTTAGATTTGAATATGTGAAATTCAATGAAATTAGTTTAACTGTCATCAATTACTTGTTACTCTTCCATTTTTAAAAGGAAATTACACATCTAAAGTGCTTGCTGAGTCCAGGTTTTTGCCAGGAAAAGATTTGAATCTGTAAGCTGTTCCTCTTCTGGATTTATGAAATGTCATTGGTTTTACCCCTATTTTTATTCTGCTGTTAAATTGAGGAAGTGCAGTATAGAGTGGAATCAGGAAAACACAGGTTCAGACTCAGTCTCTGCAGTAGTTATATGGTCTGGAAGAAGCCACTTGATTTTATGTGTCCTGCCAACTGTTTAGGGTCTATTTACTAAGAAATAGAAATGTTGTTATCTCCATGGTGGTAGGAGTTTCTGACATGAATTCCTACTACTGGAAATAGCATAGATGCTTCATTTGCTTTTTGTGTTCATGGGATCATATATCTACAGGTGAAAGGAGGGAATTTAGAGGTCATCTCAGCCAACCTTCTTATTTTACATTTGAAGAAACTGAGATCTATATAAAAGAAGTAACTTCCACCAAATAAAAGAGATAATTAGATTCAAAGACAACATTTGAGTCCAAATCCCCTTTGATTCTAAAACAAATATCTTTTCACTATGTCTGTAATGTGTATTCTTTTATATTGACATCAAATCCTATATTGGAATCAAAATCCTAATATTGGATTAAAAAATAAAAATTCTAATGTATTTTCTGATTGTTAGATATTGATAATAGGGAAACCCATAACAATATGTTGTGTGAAGCTGCTATGATTATTTTCAATGGTTAACTCAGACAACGTTATTAAACATACAATAAGACATTGTGCGTTTCTCTGACAAGGCAGGTTTCACCTCTGCTTTGCCTAGAAAATGATATTTCAATGCATCAAAAACAAATTCTTAGCTCTCCTAGGGCAGAATATATTGCAACTAGGCCACTATCTGAGGCACAATGGAGTATCGTAAAAACTACTATTGGCTTTGAAAAATTATAGGTTATTTACAGCTGTTAATTGTAGGGTTAGCGCCTTTTGTTTTAACTGCAAAGATGTACAGAAGTAGAACCCTTTATTAAGCTCATGCAATATCAATCCATGAACACCCAGATTACATAGTGTTTGTTGGTAGGAAGTCAGGTTGAACTAAGAAAGGAATATTCACCAGTTAAATGTGTCACTGAACATAAAGAGGGGGCGGATGCCCCAAGCACAGTTCCCTTCTGGGTGGTGATTTTTTTCTTTCTTCCTGTAGTAAAGCAGCTGTCTTGTTCATATAAGAACTGTAAATAAACTTTTGATATTTGTATAGGTTTTAAATCCACTGATATTTTTAGTCCATGAGGTCTTCTTCACTAACTCAATTGCTAAGAAATAAGATTATTTTTTATTTGCTGGTGTGCCCTGCCCTCTCCTCAGTAAAGTTTAGGAACCCTAAAGACTATTCCAAATTCTTCTACATCAGAGATTCAAGGAAACATTCAGTGCTCCCTAATTCACTGGCAATCTAGCATGTGATAAATTCAACCCTGGAGACCACAATTAAAAATATATTTTTTTAAGAGTCAAAACAAAGTGTATGTTTTCCCAACCATATGTGGCCTTTGAAAGCTGCCAGACTGCTAGCCTTCTTAATATGAAAATCTGCTACACTTTAAAGGATAAACAGCATTAGAAATGGAAATTGCTCTCCTCCCCCAAAAAGAAATACTAATGTATTTATAGATTTAAAAGCATTCATGACAATGTTTATGAGAAAAGTAAGGGGAATAAATTAAAGTTCATTTCATAGTTCTGCTCAGGAAACAATCTTATCAAATAAATTCATAATGTGGATTAAGATTTAATTCAGCTAAAGCAATATAGGCTTGTCTGAAATTCAGAGAGAGGACATAAAATTGTAGTTTTTCTCTCCCCCAACCCAAATGCTTATGGGCAGATCATTGCCTTCTCTAATTAATTTGGGAACATTTTTCTGTTTTATATCTGGCTATTTCAGTGGCCATAATAGCACAAGTCCACAAAAATGTGTCTTATTTGAAGGAATTTCATCTAAGAGGAAACCATTATGGTAGCAGCTCTTTAGACTGCATTAGGAATAAGATAATTCACTTTGCCAACTGTGAGTGCAGGACAGTCACATATATCTATATTATTTTATTTTCCATCAGAATTTACTTTGAAAATCAAATATGAAGGATTATTGCTCTAGTTTTGGTGTTTTGGTATAGGGGAAGGAAAGGGTAGTAAGATTTACTTCTAATTAGGGTCAAAACAACCCGAATATTCAATATGTACTCTCCTATTCTCCCTTCATCCTAGTGACTGTTAGAGGGCAAATGAAAGAGGGGGAATGTACTTATCTGATATGGGGTTGATTTATTGGGGTAGCTGGACAGCACAAATTATGGGAGTACTAAACCTGCAGTCAGAAAGACTCGAGTCTCTTAGCTCAAATCTGGCCTCAGACACTTATGAGCTGTGTGGCACTGGGCAAGTCACTTAATCCTGTTTGCCTCCATTTCTTCATCTGTAAAATGAGCTGGAAAAGGAAATGACAAGTTACTCCAGTGTCTTTGCAAAGAAAACCCCAAATGAGGTCATGAATGAACAACAAAAATCTAAGAGGAATGACCTTGAATATGCATAATTTGAGTCCAATTTGCCCTTTGCTTATCTTCATTTTCACTAAAACCTACCCTTCTTTCCTAATTCATGTAGGTATAAATATATCTGGATTTAATGAATATTCTTTTCCTACATCCATATCAGGATCATTATGCAAATATCTGGCCAGTACATCATAGCTGACATCCTATAATTTATCAACATTTTCCATCTAAAATACCAAGTTCTATTCTGGGAATACAAAGACAAAAATGAACTACTCCCCACACTCAAGTAGCTTGCATTCTGTCACAAAGTAAGGGAAGGTGTCCACTTCTGCAATTATCATGGGGAAAGTTTGCCATTGTCTATAAGAAAATATAGCTCTTCAACCCAATATTTTCTGAGGCCTTGAGTATTTTATTTGAAAACTTCTATTAACAAATTATAATGTCTCTCAAAATCGTACTTATTATTGGAAATTGTATAAGAAATGTTCTATTTCTTATCCCTGAAATGTGGAAATCTCAAATTCAAAACATAAATGTAAAATGTGTTGTAGGGGTTCTGTCTAGAAATAATTTTCACTTCTCTCATCCCGGACTTATGCCCTGCTACCACCTTTCACCACCATTTTCTAGTTGAGTTCCACCTTTTTATGACTACCAGCAAAATTTTAACTATGCCATTTTTTCCTTTTAATGATTTTTTCTTTTTTCTTTTCAATTACATATGAAAAAAATGACAATCATTTTATTACATTTTGCAAATCATGTTTTTCTACTTTCCCTCCTTCTTCCTAAGGCATTAGTAACTGAAATACGTTATATCAGTGCTTTCATGCAATACAAATCACTATATTCCTATGTCTTGACTATTATATATACAATAAAAAAGAACTCATGATGGAAATAAAATGAAGGATGATGTGCTTTGATCTGCAATCTGATTCCAACACTTCCTCTCTGTGGACTGTACTAAGTTTTGCTAAGAACTTATTCCATGAAACTTAAGGTATATTTGGTTTGTTTATTTATGCTATTGATATTATCTTCAAGGCTGGATTTGCCCAAAGAATTAGTTTTTTTTTTTTCCACAAAAGGAGAGTTGAAGACACAATAAATGATGAGTGAGGAATTTTCTCCCAGAAGCTTAGACCAGCAGACAAATTTCATGATCAACTCCAAGAAGTCCTAGTCAAAATCAATGTTGTATTAATATCCTTTCACTTTTAGGAATTTCTTTCACCTTTTGTAGAAAATTAAACCCTCCTAACTGTTAGTTGGACTGCAAATGTTTCATTCTTATCTAAACCTTGAGGTAGCAGCCTGGCCTACTTTACCTGGAAAGAAGTTCAAGAGGAAGATAATTTAACAATCATCAGATACCTTGAAAACCATCAATACAACAGTTCAAGAAATAATAAAGAAAGTTACCAAGACATATTGCAACCTGAGGCAAAGAACATCTTCATGGAATACTGGATTCCCTGTCAGAGAATCCTTTATGGACTAAGAGGGAGCTAGTTTTAACTATAAAGAGTTGAGAGCAATGGAGAAATCACCTACCTAGAAAACCGAAGTGAAACTACCCTCATTAAAAAGGAATTAATTTCCTGATCCCACAGCACCAGAAATTGTTTGCTATATATTTTCTTCTCCCACCATGTGCACTGCTTTGTTTCTACTCTAGCATCATCCCTCCACCCTTAAAACCAAGGATAAGCATATCACCAGCAAACTCATCCTCATGGAGATTGCTTTGGTTTTGGTACTCACAGCTCTTTCCTACCCTCAGTTGTCTCTGTCCCTCTGATCAGAGGACTGGAGAGTGAAGCACAAAACTACACCCAAAAGCTCAATTTAAATAGAGCCCAGAAGCTCAGACATTTCTTCATTTCCCACCAGATTGGCTTCAAATTCAATATCATCATGCCCTTGAGGCTGGCACCCTTCCCTCTCTTCATTCCAGCTTCCTTTGTATGTTGTTTTCCTCTGTTAGATTATAAGTTATTAATGAGCAAGAATTGTCTTTTTTTTCTTATTTGTATCTTTAGCATTTAGCATAGTGTCTGGTGCTTTGTAGGTGCTTAATAAATATATGTCATATTATATTATCCATATATGTACTTAGTGTGTGCCTCACTAACCTTGTACTATGTATTTGGATGAACTCTTCTTATTTGGATATATATGTCAGAGTGTATCATAAATTTAGGGGCAACTGGGTGGCACGGTATATTGATAGCTAGCTTAGAGTCAGAAATACTCAGTTTCCTGACTTCAAATATGACCCTGGAAACTTATTAACTATGCAAACCTGGGCAAGGGACTTAATCCTGCTTGCTTTGTTTTACTCATCTTTAAAATAAGCTGGTGAAAAAAAGTAAATCACTCCAGTAACTCTGCCAATCAAACTTTAAATGGGGTAAAACCCAGTGGAATTGCTCATTGGCTATGGGTGGGGGCTGGAAGGGAGGGAAAGAACATGAATCATGTAACCATGTAAAATATTCTAAATTAATTAATTAAATGGAATTTCCTGATAAATTAATTAATTAATTAATTAATGCATAAATGAATGAATGAATGAATAAATAAATAAATAAATGGGGTCACTAAGAGTTGGACATGACTGAAAAATGACTCATCAATAACAATCATAGATTTATGGGAGGCAAAGGTTTGCAGCTTTCATTTATACAATGGCATCTTAGAGAGTACTAACTGTTAATTAGAAACATGCCAGTTGGGTCTCATGAACTAGTGCTAGGATATTTGTATGGTTCAAGTGGAAATAGTGTACACATATTACTTTACTTTTTAATTTTTTTATATTAAAGTATGCAATTATTTTATTCCTTTTCCTCTAAAACAAGAACTTTATTTACACAAGAACCTGCAGCTAGTACAACTGACAAAGAGAGGTATCTCCCCATCACAGGGACCAGATTTCTAACAAAGCAAAGATGGAACTAAAATGGCTGAGCTCAACACCTCTTTCCCTTCTCCCCTTCCCTGTTCTCCAAAAGAGAAAACAATTAATTAAAAGACAAAAATAATAAATCAGAACCCAGAACTTTCTAACTAGCAGCTTTGATGAGTGAATACAGAAAAGGGGAGTTGAACTTAACCATTTATGTGTGCAATGAAGCAAGAATGCTAGGAGGGCGCTTACACTCCCCACCTTCCCCCATATCCAGAATGGTGAGTTTTAGGAATGCCTGGGAAGGTACCCACTTAAGATGTGGGAATGTTTGAAGGTTATGTAAGTCCGGGGCAGACAGGGCTTCTTGTTCTGTATTAAAAGGTGCCCAGAGAGAGGCTGGGACAAAGATTCTCCATAAATTTAATTTTAGTGATATATCCTGCCTACCTTCCTTCCCAAAGTCCACAGAACTCAGAGTCACATTCTGTTAGTTATTTTACCACCACTGGGACATTTCATTAAACAGTAGGATGGTGAAGAAAAGAGGAATTCTATGTTAGGGTCCTAATGCCGAGCAAGTTTCCTCTCTTTGGTCCCCAGGCCTGCTTCTCAGTTCAGAAGGACAAGAAGGGAATGACAAGTGGAGCAGAGATACAAGTTCCTGGACCAATACCTACATAGAAGACATAAAGGAGTCAACATTCCCCCTTTATCCTCCATACTCCGTGTCTTTTTTTAATGTATTTTAAGTGAAGTCTGGAGACTTCATAAATGTAAGCTGCAAACCTTTGCCTCCCATAAATCTATGATTGTTATTGATGAGTCATTTTTCAGTCATGTCCAACTCTTAGTGACCCCATTTATTCATTCATTCATTCATTTATGCATTAATTAATTTATTTATTTATCAGGAAATTCCATTTAATTAATTAATTTAGAATATTTTACATGGTTACATGATTCATGTTCTTTCCCTCCCTTCCAGCCCCCACCCATAGCCAATGAGCAATTCCACTGGGTTTTACCCCATTTAAAGTTTGATTGGCAGTTACTGGAGTGATTTACCTTTTTTCACCAGCTCATTTTAAAGATGAGTAAAACAAAGCAAGCAGAATTAAGCCAGGGAATAATGATGATAGCTCTAGGACCATATTCCCCTCTGAGAATGATATCTAGGGATATTTTGGGAGGATAAAGCCGAAAGTAGAACTATGGAAGAGATGTTGCCAAGGAGGGATGAACAAAGCAAGTTTGGTCAAATACTGGGGTAGTCATAGAGCTTGTTCTTCTGCCTCTCCCACCCACACGCCTCCTACCAATGTATTAAACTGCCTCTCCCACCCCCAGAGTAAGAAAACTGGGAAGTCCTCCTGGACAGAGACTATATGAAAACCTATCAAATTCCGGACCCTTCTATCCAGCACAACAAAGGCTAATTTTCAGGGTGGGAGGAAGACAGGAATCCTAATCACCCACATCAAAAACTTCCTCCTGCCAATCCAGCATCTCTGTTCTGCAATGCCGTTCTTCTTCCCATAGACGCTTTCGTCACTGTATGCCGCATAGAGAAAATAGTCTTCCTCATGGTTGTCCTCATAAAGTTGGCTGTGGTAGCACTAGTTGGGGGAATTGTGTTGTTGACAAAGAAGAATAGGGAGTCTTCTGGTCAAAGGGTGGATCCGTTTCTGAGTTAAGAAGGAGAACTGGCCAACTGTAAGGTCAGAGGGCACAGCTACATCCTGTTGTCCAGGTCAGGAACTCTGACTTTAGTACCTTCTCCACCATTACAAAGACTCTTTCTGGGTATTTCTTCCCAACCTTCTCCCCTTCTTCTTCCCTATACTCTAAAGGATGATCTTCCTTGTATTGGAATTTTATGATGCTCTGCAGCAGAGGGGAACCTGGCTGCAATGGAGTGGGTTGATTTTTTGAGTCTGGCTGCCTCCTGGTCAGAGCTAGTTAAGAGCCCAGGCCTTGCCAACCAGTAGTGCCCGACCCGTTCTGCCCTACCAGCTGGTTGAGAACACAAAGAACTGAGGCCTGTCGGCCCAGGCTGGGAGGTAGAGAGAAAACTGCCATGAGGTTGGGGCAATTCTGCACGGTTCTAGGAAGAGCTGGCTGTTTTACCTTTTTTAAAAGGACCACATAAATTATATTTTTAATGCCAACTTATTGTTGGTAAAAACTTTTTTTTTTTGTGGAAATCTTAGTGTTAGTGATTTTCTCCCCAATTGAATGTTGATTAAAAATGAATGCCAAATGGCTTCTTCTTTTTTTAAGTTTATCAGGAAATATTGATGACAATTATAATTTACTATTGATAAAATAAGAGTAAGAAGTAATGAAAAGATTTAATTTCTTTCTAATCAATGTAGTAAAGAATGAGGAAAACCAGGATATATTGTAGTACTAAGACTGAAATCCTCTGGAGACAGTATCTTAATTTACTAGTCAGAAAAAGAAATGGCCTCTAGCCATATGTGGCTTGCTCATCCTTTAGTAAGCCTTGTGTGAGAATTGGGCAAAGACTGGAGGGTCAGGAGCCAGGCCTAGGCATACCTTCTTCCCCAGTATTCCCTGGGAAAAAAAGTCCCTTCCACTTCCCTTTGGTATGTAAATTTATATTTGTAATAATGTCCCTTTCCAAAGCTTCTCTGATTGAAGGACACCAATGGGCAAGAGGCAAGTTCCAGATTCCAGATAATTATAAGTAGCAAAAGACAAGGGTCTTCTAGATGCCAAGAGCTGTGAGACCATTAGAATGATTTCAGAGAGGGCATGCCCACTTCTTTCTACTCTCGCTATCTTAATTCAATCTGAAGGTGGGGCAAGCTGAAACTTAATTCAATTAGAGGGTAACTTTAAACTTAATATCCAAACTCACCCCTGTTAAAATCCAAAAGTAATCTTGTGTTACCAAAGAAAAAGGCATAGGTTAGTGTTAAAGTTTCACAATGGATTATATTCAAGGATTTAAAGATTATAGATGAACATAAACATTCAACATTAATTGAATTCAAATCATCAAACACATATGACACTTTTACTAAAACAAAAATGCTAGCTTAGCTCCCCAATAGGTTTTATGGACTTCCTATAAAGTTCATGGGAGGATAATAGTGAGTCATACAGAATAAAAAATCATGAATGGATTGCTTTCTACATGGTTATAAAATGTATCTACATTAAGAAAGATCACGGATTCATTGAAGTATTCAAGTATACTTCTTAGCTTTCATATTTGGTATATAGTATGCACAGAGTGATGAACAAAATATTCCTACTCTACAAACCTAAATTAATGAGATTACATGGTAAATTTTGTTTTGTTTTTTCCACTACATTTTAGAAGAGGGATTCACAAATAAGGCACATCTGGAAGTGACCATTGATTGTTTAGTAATTTCAATTTTGTCTAACTCTTTGTAATCTCATTTTGGGGTATTCTCAGCAGAGATACTGGAGTGGTCTGCCATCTCCTTCTCCAACTCATTTACATTTGATGAAACTGAGGCAAACAGGGGCAAGTGACTTGTCTAGTCATACTGCTAGTAAGAGTCCAAAGCCAGATTTGTGCTAATGAAGATGAGCCCAATGCTCAATCCACTGTGTCACCTAGCTGACTTCTTTAGGTGACCATACAGGATGAAAAAAAAAATTGTAAAACCCACATCACAATGCTTAATATTTGAAAAAAATGGTTAACTTTAGTTGTAAAAGAAAAGAAACATGAAGTAGACACCATTCTGTACAGCATCAGAAAGTAGTCTTTAGGTAAATGACCAAAATAAAAGAGCTTTCTAGTATTTAAAACTATTCAGTGATGAAATGACTCTTCTTTTAAGCTAGTAAATTAAATTATGCAGAGGGTTTTAGACATTATGTAAAATGGAATTCCTGCAAAAGATGAGATTTTGGATTAAAAGTTTGAATATGAAATGGCAGAATCTCTGGTATAGTGGTATGTATGAGAAAGAACTACATTAATCTTCAACAAAAGCTTCAATCTCACATCATAGGTGTCCAATCAGTTTATAAGGAGAACCTAGGTCTGATATAACTAGACCAATGTTCTTATTCAAATGAGCAATTCAAGAAGTGACTTCCTATAACACTCTTGCAAAGTAGTTCTTTCTCATACATACCACACTGTACTAGAGAATCAGCCACTTTATATTGATTTATTAAGATCCTGAAGTCTCTTGATTCTCTCAAGCCCCCTATTCAATACTACATAAATTGCCTTGTAAATCATTGTGCTAAATAAATACTTTTTAAAAAATCCATGTCTGTTAGTTAAAAGCTCTTAAGCCATATTCACTTAAGTTCCTAGATATCAATTTAAATTTCTCTTACTAGGGGATGGGAGTTTGGGGGTGGATAAGACACTGAAATTGAACTTGGGGGAAAAAAGCAAGAGTCAAGTAAGGGAGGCTAAAATGAAAAACTGATTGCAAAAGAGAACACAAAGTTTACCTTCTTTAAAACCATTGCTGGAGTTTATATCCATGCAGGGTATTTGAGTGATGACATTGAAGGAAATAAAAAAAAAATTACCCTTTAACTATATAATGGTATACATTATATTTACCTGTAGAAAAAGCACCACTTGATAATAAGATTAACTCTTTTGTGCTTTCTACTACTTTCTGATGTGGAAAGCATCTGATGCGAAAAGAAGAAAAGTGGTATAGTAGTTATCACTTGACAGAACATTGGAAAATAAAGATAATGGCTTTAGCTTTACCATTAACTAGCTGTGTGTTCTTCAACCAGTCACTTCTCATATGTATGCTTCAATTTATTCATCCATAAAATGAGGAACCTGGATTACGTGGCTGCTATAACCCCACAAAAAAACTAACTTTAATGATTCTCTGCTTCTATAGTCATAGAACAAATATTACAGATTTTTCACAACCTATCTGGAAAAAAAATATGTTGGTAGTTTGAAGACTCTTTTATGTTGGGTCTCAAACTATCAAAGAATAGATCAGAATAGACAGCTATCAAAGAGAGTTTTTGAAGACAGGTAGGAATAGATAATAGTAGGCAACTGGAGTCATAGACAGATTAATATAAAAAGAACAAAACCAAAATCATTCAGACCAGATAATTTAAACTGTGAGATAAGATATTATGGGTTTAGAAAGAATTTTAGACAGACTATCATAAATATTAGGAAGAAATATGAGTCTACATCTAAAGTTGACATTAAAACCAAGAGTATTGAGAACAGCAGAGTCCCTGAGACTATCAGCTTCACTTTAAGTCTGGCTCCTGTAGCTATCTTTCAGGGAAGCAACCCCTATGGGGCAGCACCTTTATTCCCAATTGTCACCAATATTCATGCAAATCGGTTACCACCTATGGTCAGGCAAACCTCTAAGCTCTGAAAACACTCATTCCCCTACTCTGATCCAGGTTGCCTAATCCAACTATCATTCAGTGAAGCAATCCTTGTGGTGATATAACCTGACAACTATTTCTGTAGGTACTGCAATCCTCTTCCTATTCCTCAGCATCCATAGCAAAACATCCATCAGAAAACAAATGTTTTCATCACTGAGGTTCTTGGTAATGTCAAAATTCAACCAATGTATTTTAATCAATAGAAATTTAAATTAAGAAGCTAGATTTCCTTCTACTTCACCAATATTTTATGAGGGTCATGGGACTTTTATATCTGACTTACAGATAAGGTTTCTTATACATATTATCTTAAAATCAATGCTAGCTCCTTAAGAATACTGTTTTACTTATTTGTTTGTATGCCCAGAGTTTGGTATAATATTTTGCATATGGAAAATATATTTTTCATTCACTATTTTTTCATAGAAGAACTTCATTTAACATATTATTCTGTTTTTTCATCTGTCAAATAGGAATAATCATACCTGTATTACTTAGTTTATTTAGATTATTTCAAATTTAATAGCTGCAAAGTGTTTTCAAACCTGAAAGCATCATAATGTGATTATATCATTAGATGATTTGGGGATAGAAAGGTTCTTCTTGTGTTCACATCCTGAAATCTATTAAGTTTGCACTATTCTTAAGATAAAGGGTTTTTAAAGGAACTTTACAACATGATTAATTCTTGTGGATTTGGGGAATTATCTCTGTCTAACCAAGAGTTTTCATTATTCACATTGAAGATGACGATCTTAACTCCTTTCCATCTTGAGACTTAGAAGTTGTCTTAGATGAGAAAATGATCACCATATGTTAGAACTGATACACATTTTGAAGTCATCTTGTCTGATGACCTCATTTTAAAGATTTGTAAACAGAGACCCTGAGAGGTTAATTGACTTATCTAGTGTCTCACAGTTAGTAGGTAACAAAAATGAGAAGTGATCAGAAGTTGTTCCTTCTTGTTTGTTTTAAACTTCAAAACCAGCAATCTTTTCATTATAGCATGTTATTGACAAGGCATAATTTTAATTACAATATGCTATTTTGACACTGGTCCAGGGGAATCCTTTCTCTTTCATTCATGGGAAATTTTTCAGGTGCCAGTTGTATATAATATATTGTGGTAGACACAGGGGAGATAACGATGCAGGTATTATCCATAAAACTTGCTCTCAAGGAGCTTAGAATCTAATTTTTTAACAAGAGAGAAAATGCATATCTATGAAAAAAGAATGAGATGACTACAGAAAATAGAAATATATGAAGTGTAAGGAGACTTTTGAGAAGGAAGCATCATTTTCATGCAGGGTATCATCATTGCCACAAAAAGATCAAAGGGTATGTGAGCAGGAAAGAAATTAGGTTTAGCAAAAATTGGGTTCTTATTGACACAAAAGAGATTTTGAATTTAATTAAACAAATATATGTATTTATTATGCACAATTATGCACAAAGTGAGATAGAAGCTAGAGTGCAAGGGATTGAGTTATTTGGTGGTCATTGAAGAAGAAGAGGCAGTGAGAGAGTTATAATGTTACAATGGAGAACAAGTCTTGGCATGAGGAAGACCTCATTTAAACAAGCCTCAGACATAAGTATGTCTATGTTATGTAGATTAGTCATTTTTGCTCTATTTGACTCTAACTTTTTTATGACTGAATTTTAAAAGTTAAAAATATGCTATAACCAAAGTTCTTTCCTAAAAGATAATTTCCTATGTCAATGAATCCACATCTAGATACTTCTCACAACTCCCCCCCCCAAGACACACATTGGTTATATTTTTAGTGCTATAAGAAATCTAAATAAATTTGTAGATTGCCAAAAACAGAGAGATAGTATTGAGGGAAAGAAAGACTGAAGATCCATGAGGATGTGGAAGATGACTGAGAGAGAAATATCACGGATGAAAAGAGAAGGGAGGGGTCTACAGGAGGTATTATTATTTAACAAGGAGGAGGATAATCCTTCTCTCTGAAACTGGAAAGTAAGAGAAGGTCGGTGAAGATATAAATAAAGAATAACAAAACAATTGAACTGAGGCAGTCAGACAGGTTGACCTCAACTTCCTCAGAATACTAAGAAAGGACACATCTTCTTTGAGTGATTAGGACAGGAATGCAGAGAGGATGTGAGAAAAGAAGACAGATTTGGAACAGTCATTGTAGAGAATAGTACACAGATTTTGAATGTGATTTATAAAAAGATTGTCATACAATGACGCAGACCCAATTAAGGTTGGATAGCAGTAATTTCCAGTGTACCTAGTCCAAATTTATTTTCTAATTTCCTCCAGCAATATTCAGGAATTTGTAATAATGATATCTGTTAATAGAAATTTTCTTGTGACACTCTGAAACCAATGTGGAACAAGCTACTTTCAGGCTAAGGAGCAGAGCAGAATAGAGCCAGGATAGAGTTCATCCAAGAGGAAAGTTTAGAGTCAAGAAGGAGCAATGCTCCAAGGAGTTTGTCATCTATCACATTTTTTAAAAAATTATTCTCGTCAACTAGTTGAAAACTTGGTTGTTTCCATCTGTTGTTTCTACTTACATTTGCTATACCTTGGTTAATTTTGCTGAACTTTGTTCATGAGTGGCTGGAGTATGTTAACTTTTTTTTTCCTTCTCTCTTCTTTTAATCTTTGTTACAAGGGAAGACTTGTTAGGTAAAAAAGAAGAAGGTAGATATTCAGAAATCAAAATGATGTAAAAATAAATTATATCAATATAAAGAAAAGAACAAACAAGAAAATAACCTACATTCAATATATTACTTTTATTATTATCTCTTATTTATTCTTTGTTCTTATCTTTGATTTTATTCATAATAAAGGCAGCACTGTGCTATGTATCAATTTTCATGTATACATTTAAAGGTAGTTTCTAATTTAAGCCTTTAATATGTTTTTATTTTCAATTTTTTCACCAAATGCTGTTAAGTTTTTGTTTCTCAATTTTTCACTTAAGCTGTCAATTATATCATTATAATTCTCAGGGGTAGCTGGCTGGCTGGCTCAGTGAATTGAGAATAAGGCCTAGAAACTGGAGGTCCCAGGTTCAAATCTGGCCTCAGACCCTTCCCAGCTGTGTGATCCTGGGCAAGTCACTTAACCCCCATTGCCTAGCCCTTACCACTCTTCTGCCTTGGAGCCAATACATAGTATTGTTTTTTTAAAAAATCATTCTAATTCTCGTTCTTTATGCAAAGAAAAAAAATACATATATATTATTAATATTAAATTAAATTAATATTATATTAAATGCTTTCTTTATAATGATATATATGTATATATATATATATATATATATATATGTATATAAGAAAGCATTTTAACTACCAGTAGAAATGTTTTGCTTCCTCTCTCTGTATTTAAAACAAGTGTTGTTGTGGTTGCCTAGTTAGTTAATTATGAAGAAAGCTTTGTTTCCTCTGTTTTTCTTCAGAAAAGCAGATTTTTAATCCCTTTGGTAATCTGGTGAAAAATATGGTCTCTTCATTGGAATAATATTTTTAAATTCATTAAATAAATGAAGTTACAAAGGAAATCAATACTACTGAAACAGTTATTAATTTTTTGAAAACAAATTCATGGACCTCAATTTAAGGACTTCTGCCTTAGTGTCTAGAAAACTAACCTTATTATGCTACAAGCATAGATTTGCATTCGAAGTTAAAAGGAGATAAAAATCATTGATGAGATTGGGTCTCCAGTAAGAATATTACCTACAGCCATAACAATGGCATTATTTTCTAAAAATCCTTTGACTTTGTCTATAGACACAACATATAATGATCTGGGTATATTTTATGCAATTCTCCCTTCTAAGGGTGTGGTGGCCCTTGCTCTGGCAGGCACAGTAGGTTGTATGGGAGAGGTGTGATCAGCTTGCCCTTTGATAAGTATAGTTTTGCTCCCTTACAGGGTGGAAATCTCCAAACACTGCCTACCTTTAAGTCTGATTTCAGTGGGAGAGTCACTTTACTCATTTGATTTTGATTTCTGTCCTTTTGAGACACTTTGTAATGATTGGTTGGATGGAGATTCAGAGAGCTCCTGCTACTCCGCTGTCATCTTAGCTCTGCCCCACATAAACCATGTGTTCTTAAGCAGGATTCCATACTAAAACTCAGAATTTTCAGAGAAAAATCTGCTGCTTTAAAAGACTTGAAATTCTCTGAGTAAAAAGAGATTATTTTTTTGAATGTATAGTTTTGTCAAAATTATTTTCTGCTTTAAAATTCAAAACAAACAATGAAATCCTTTTATGTGACTCTAGTAATGTAATCATTCAGTTTTTTGATTCTCATTTTTACTTCCTATTGTTTTAATCATTCCTCAGTCTTATTATAAACATATGATCTCTTTCGAATCGAGATTATATAGAAAATATTATTTTATTGTGATATTCAACATAGTTAAATACATAGTAATTTTAAAAGGGAGGACATTAGAAGTTGGGAGGTTAGTGGCCAACAAAAGATATATCATAAATTGAATCATGCAGAGGGGGGACTTTGTGAAGTAGAGATGATATAGAATGTATTCTAGATATGTAACACAAATAATGTTGTTCAATTATTTCAGCTATGTCTGACTCTTTGTGAACCCATTTGGCCAAGATAGTGGAGTGGTTTGCCTTTTTCTTTTCTCCAGTTCATCTTAGAGATGATAAAACTGAGGCAAACAAGGTTAATATAACTAGTAAGTGGCTGAGGCCAGATTTGAATTTTGAGTTTTCCTGACTTCAGACCAGGCATTCTATCCACTATGATACCTGATTACCCATGGGATAGATAATACAGTTTGGCTGAATTGTAGAGTATAGTAAGTGAGTAATATCCTATGAAGTTGGAAAGCTACATTGGGCCAGTTGTATAGGGATTTAAAAATTAAATAGAGGAATTTACATTTTACTCAGAAGCACTGTGAAGCATCTGGACTTGATTGGCATAGAAGTCATTCATTTCTGTGTTTCAGGAATGAAGATTGTTGATAGTCATGTGTAGAACTGACTATATAGATAAGAGATTTGATTCATGGAGAAAAATGAGATGTTGTTTCAATAATATGGGCATGAAGTAGAAGGCATCAAATAATAGGTGAGTAGAAAGAAGGAACCCAATGACAGAGACACTGTTGAAATAAAAAACAGTAAAATTTACCAACTTATTGACCAAATGAGGTGAGGGGTAGTAGTAGTAGTAGTAGTAGTAGTAGTAGTAGTAGTAGTAGTAGTAGTAGTAGTAGTAGAAGTAGTAGTAGTAGTAGTAGTAGTAGTAGTAGTAGTAGTAGTAGTAGTAATAGAAGAGCAAGAACAACAAGAACAAGAAGAAGAAGAAGTAGGAAGAGGGTAATGAAAATATCTATCATTTATATACTTCTTGGTATGCTCCAGGTCAGGTATTATGCTAAATGCTTTACAATTATTATCTCTTTTATAAGGAAAAAGCCTTGTACAAGAATATTCATAGCTGCACTCTTTGTGGTGGCCAAAAATTGGAAAATGAGGGGATGCCCTTCATGGCTGAATGAATTGTGGTATATGTTGGTGATGGAATACTATTGTGCTCAAAGGAATAATAAAGGGGAGGAATTCCATGGAGACTGGAACAACCTCCAGGAAGTGATGCAGAGCGAGAGGAGCAGAACCAGGAAAACATTGTTCACAGAGACTGATATACTGTGGTACAATCAAATGTAATGGACTTCTCCATTAGTGGCAATGCAGTGATCCTGAACAACCCAGAAGGATCCACGAGAAAAACCACTATCCACATCCAGTGGAAAAACTGTTGGAAGTAGAAACACAGAATTAAACAACTGCTTGACTACAGGGGTCGAGGGGATATGGTTGGGGATGTAGACTCTAAATGAATATCCTAGTGCAAATATTAACAACATGGAAATAGGTTTTGATCAAGGACACATTTAGAACCCAGGGAAATTGTGTGTCAACTATGGGAAGCGGTGGGGGGGTGGGAGGGGAGAGAAAGAATATGATTCTTTTAACCAAGGAAAAATGTTCTAAATTAACTAAATAAATAAAATTTCCAAAAACTTTCAAAATTAAAAAAAAAACTTATCTCTTTTAATCCTCATTACAACCATGGGAATATAGGTACTGTTAATCCCCATTTTATAGATGAGGAAACTGGGTCAAACAGAAACTAAATGACTTGCTCCAGTGTCAGAAAGCTATTAAGTGTCTGAAGCCACATTTAAACTTACATCTTCCTGATTCTAAGTCCCACTATCTATACACTGCTCCACTTAGTTGTCTCAAATATTACTCATTTGTGCATGCATCACACCCTCCAAGATTGACTTTATTTTTCATAATAGAAGGAAAGATGCTCAAATTAGCTTCATATATACTCATTGAAAACACAATACAGGGCACCTAGCACATAGAAATAACACTACTTTTAATTAACATTTATATACTGCTTTAAGGCTTTGCAAAGTGTTTAACAGTTAATTGTTTATTTGATACTCACAACAGCCCAGGAAAGTATTTGCTCTTCTTATCTAATTAAAAAAAATCATCTAAGTAGAGATTAAGTGACTTGTCTGGGTCATACATATATACACACACACATACATATATACAGCTAATTATTGTCTGAGGCTAGGTTCAAACTCAATATTTCATAAATTTGTTTCTCATCAACCTGTTACACCAGGGTAAGCCTTCACATGCTTGGCATAAACATCTCTCTAAATTACTGACAGGTTTGTTACCCATTGGTTACTCTCAATTAGATTTAGTTTATCTACTGAGATGGTTTACTGAGGTGTGATTACTGTACATTCTATAGCTTCTTGGGGTCACAAGTGAGGGTTGAGTGCCAAGTGGACATGAAAGGTGGATGAGCAGCCCTGAAAAGGACTCCACAAAGCCCCCATACATTAAGTGTTAATTTTCCTTGAATATTGATACATGTAATGGATAGAAGTCTTCAGAGAGAAGATAGTTAAGTCCATAAGAGCCAATGAAGTTACAAAGAATGCAGAGGGTGATAAGATGAGAGCATAGGATAGATCACTTATAAAATGTCCTGGAGAGATATCATAAAGTGGAAAATAGAGGAAGTTTCCCTTAAAGTCAGGATATCATTAGTTCAATCCCTCCCTCTTGGGTATTCTGGCTTCAAGATCTTGGGTAAGGCACCTCACTCCAGGCAACTCTCTAAGATTATGAGTTGAAAAAGGAATTTATTTTTATCTAGGTTTGGAAGTACTTCATATGGAATTTCCTAGCCTAATAAAATCATAGGTATAAGCTATCTAGGTTTAGCAGTAGCTCTTTGTTGGACTTGATATGCTTGAGGGGAAAGAATGATTTGTACATTGTTTGGGGACCTAGATTCAAATTCTGGTTGTATACATTATTACCTATTTCAACTAGGGCAAAACACAAGCTCTTTGGCTTGATTTACCTCATATATAAAAGGAGAGAATTTGAATAAATCAACCATGAGGTCCTTTTCCACTCTCAATATGGGTACTTAGGATCACAGAAATCTTTGGTATTGTAATTATTAACATTTCAAGTTATCTAGGGCATCACAATTTACATAGAACTTTTTCTCATAACAGTTTTATGAGAAATATGTTGTAAGGATTCTTGTGCTTATTTTAAGAATTAAAAAAAAAATTACTTCAGTGTTATGTGTCCCTAAGGACACAGCAGATGAGTAAAAATCAGTGATAGAATCTAGATCTTCTGACTCTAAGCCTAGTGGTTTTCCTGTCACAACACATTATGTCTATTACAGTCCATTATTTTTGGAGAGGTTATATTATTGACATATATTTTTAATCTTTTAAAATATTTTAAAGACATTTGCAAATAAATGCACATATCAACTGAAAGAGCTTCAAATGGCCAATAGGTTGAAGAGGAGCTGGTAAATATAGTATTGTAAAAACAGTGTAGTTTTTATATGTTCTTTTCAGTATTACATCTACAATATTTCCACCGTATTTTCATTTTTAATGTCAACAGAAATTATATATTAAACAAATAAAATTATACTTCTACTGGCCAATGTTATTTTTTTTGAGGTCATTAAGAAACCTTTTACCTTTTGTATATGAAAAGAGAAAAGCACAACAATAATAAAAAAAAATCCAGTGATAACTTACCATATTTCACCACCCTTTGATATATCAATACTCTTTCCCCACTTAAAAGTGAATATAATTAAAGCACTGAGGCTGAGTGATGCTATAAAAACAGGTATGCAGTGCCCTTGGAATTTAGAAGCCTCTGACTTCAGCCTTTTTTTAGACAATTAAATCTCTTTCTTTGTATTTTTGTCACTAATGTAATTTGCTCAAACTGCTTCCTGCCTATTCAGTGCTTATCCAAGATTAATATTGAAATGAGAAAAAGATTTCTTGAGACTCATGACTCATACCCAAAAATTTGCCAGGGAACTCACTAAGACTACATTTGACATTTTGTGACCAAAAGTTTTAAAAATGCTTTGCATTGTGATATAAAATAAATTTTTAGTAAAAAAATAGTATAGTATAGTATAGTGGTAGTCTCTCGGTGACTGAGAATGACTGATTATATTTATATAAATACAAAGACTAATCAGTGAATATGAAATTAAAAATAACTTTTTTAAAAAAATCACTGAAGTTAAAGCTTATTTATGATAAAAGGAAATTTTATTCTTCTTACAAAGAAAGATAAAATATAAGATTTAATGAAATTAAGAGACACCCCTATATTGGATCTTTAGCCTGGCATATGTTTCTTGGATACTGAAGTCTTACCACCCAGGGTTGTTGGAGAGACTTACATGATCTGACTAGTTTTCCTTTGTTCTGAGCTCTATTTATCTCCTCAGGCCCTATTCTCTCCTCCCTTTACAAAAGACTGAAATTAAGTAATGCTGTACTATCTAATTTTAGTCATAGTTGCTTCTTGGGAAAATGGGGTGGAAAGACTATATTGTGACAAATATTTTACCCCTTTCTCAATCTAAGGTTGATAATCAAAGTGTCAAATTTAACAGATGTGGGAGGTACAGAAGTCTTCCTTTTCTGAAACTATAAAATTGTTATAATAAAATGACAAATTTTAGTTTGTTTTATATATTTTCTATAGAGAATTATAAGGAAGCTATATTGATAAAGAATATGAGAATCGCTCTATTCATTTATTTATGTATTTATTTTTTATTTTAAGAATAACATTCTCTTGAAAAGAATACATGTTCATTCCACAATATTATTTCTGCAAGAGATTCTTCCCCCTACATGTAGGGGAGGGAGATTGGAGGGAAGCCTATCCTGGAATTTTAAAAGGCATATATTTCTTAATAAGTTAAAACCAAAATATATAAAAATGAATTTTTAAGCTAATAATTTAGTTTCTATAAAATAATCAAAATATCCAAAGCTATGAGACCAATGTGATTTTATTGTTTTATATCATATTGAAAAATTATGTGATGTAAACACATAATAATAATCTTAAATTCTCTCAATTATTTCATTAAAAGTTCTGATTTTATTAAATCAAATTATCCTTTCTTTGGGAGATCTTTTTTTATGTGACTAAATTTTCAGCATATACAAAGCTGAATGTGTATATACACATGTAGGTATATGTATGTATATGTATGTATAAAATAGACATGTATATGTATTATGTGTGTATTTCTCAAAGTCAAACTCTATCCATACCTAACATATATATTATTCCATGTAAATAAGACTCATTCTCATACTCGTTGGGAAATATATTATTTGGTCAATATGGAAAATTAAGTTACTTAAGAGTATAATACCATACTTAATATTTCAATAGATTCATGATGTTGTGGGTATTTCATGAGTGCAAATTATAAACAATATATTCTTACTCATCTTGTATAATTATATGCATATATCTTAGTCAGTGTTATATTTCTTTAAAGGCTTCCATTGTTTGTTTTCAAATGTTTTATCTGAAACACTTGGGCTGTCAATCTTTTTGTTTTAATTTAGCAACATAACTGGCCTAGCTCCTTTCCCCATCATATCTTAATAATTTTTAAAATGTAATTTTATATTTGCATATCATCATTGTTAGTCAACCAGAGTCTTCCTAGACTCAACATGCATCTTTTCCTCCATTTTCCTTTGGGACCTATAAAGGATAATATAATTAACAAACTTCAATTTATATTTGTTTGATGTTTCTTTACAACTTTATGTCCTCTGCATGTAATCCAATTTGATATTTAGCATTTTGGTGATAAATTATAACTTTAGATTTAATAAAAACTGATACTTTCAATTGTTAATTGATTAAATAGCTATGTGTGAGATTCAGTCATCAATAATCATAGTGTGATTAAAATAATAAGAAAAACACCCTGAACAGTACCTTTCAAAATATCTTTGCCAATGTGCCATAAATTTATTAGCAGAGACACTGAAAAGGTAAAGCAAAGTATCCAAATCAAAAAGAAATAGTTTTGAGAGAGGGATCCAATCTCAAAATAAAGCCAGAATCTGGTCACAACCAAGAGACTCTAAGCCTTGTGAGTGGCCTCCTAATATACTTGAAACATACTAAAGATATAATAATTTTTCAGATATTTATAGTTCCCCAAGAATCCCAGATATCTCTATAGTTTCTCAAGCATCAAGTAAAATCAGATAATGTGGGTGTGCTTGAACCACAAATTTTATACCTGCTATATGATTTTAGGAATTATTCTGTAAGGGGGAAAATGGGTTATTTTTTGAAGGGTTGGACTTGATTATTTAAGAGTGTGGTCATCAGGAATTTAATTCCAAAGAGATTTATTTACAATTTATTTACAAATTGTAGAAAGAGTGAAGTAAGAAATCAGAGAGAGGATAAGGTAAGATATCTAGTCTAAACACTAAGTAATTTAGTCCTCAACCAGATAGGCCTTAGCCCTTGTAGCCCAGGACCTGAGGAAGTCTCTTCAGAAAAGTCCAACAGTTAAGAGTCAGCTTTTCAGTCTAAAGTAACATGGTCTCAGGTCCAGTAAGCAGATCCTTCTGCCCCTCTTCACCAGCCTCAACTTGAAAACATGAAGAATTAAACTCCTTTTAGGAAGTTGTCAATCCCTTTTAAAGACATTTTCTCTTGCATGACTTCCTGTGCCTTCCCATAATTCTACACCTACCAATCACAGTTGACACTTCTCCAGGATTGCCCAGAAGGCAGTCAGTTGATTTTGATTTGTCACCAACTATTTCACACATGGGTCACAGACCTACCACTCAGTGATTAAGTGGGAAGTTTACATTTTGGGTCATTAGATCTAAAAATGGGCAGATCTCCATACTCAACTTTTAAGTAGGGTGTTCTTAAAAATAGTCAGAGGTTACAATTTAATCTTCATAATCAGGGGAGAGTTAATTTCATTGTTATAATCAGGGGAGAGTTACATTTAATCTTCACAATTCTTTCAGTATTAAGTGATTCAGTTCAACCAGGACTGAAATACTAAAGAAAGCTTTGGATACATTCATATATGGTTGAGATACAGAAAAGTTTAAGATCTATGATCACTGAATTGTGTATCTAATGTAATCATAAAGTGGGTAGAGGATTTACACCAAGGAGACTCTTTCATATGCTTTCAGCATCCTAGAATATATCCAGGAATTTCTGAGATTGTGGAGTGGTGTTATTACATTTGACTTTGAAGCTACAGAAGAACCTTGGCCATGCTTATTATCATCATATACGAAATAGATGGTTATGCAATTTACCTGATAGAAAAGAAATATGACAAAACCTGACCTTCTTGAAGGAAGGAATTCAACTGTTAGACTCTCTTCAACAAGGATGAAAATTGTCTGTTTTTTAGGACAAAAAAATTAAAGTTGCCATAATTTCAAAGAAAAAATGACTTGTAGTTGACCAAATCCCCTTCTTCCCTATTGAGGTGGCCTCTATATTACAAAAATATAAATATCTATCAACCTGAAAATCTGAATCTCAGACAAAACCAAGCATGTCTGTAGACCACAAATTTATATTATTTGCACATTTATAATACATTCCGTTTTGCTTAAAAGATTGATCCCAGTTTTTTTTTATTTTATAGACCTTTTGAAATTTTGAATCACTGAATGTTAGAGTGTTATGTAGTTTGCAAACGTGTAGCATTGTTGGATGAAGTTTGTTGTCCTGAAGATGAGAAATTGCAGCAACAATCATTGAAATTATGCAATTTCCCAAACATCTCTTAGTATAACCCAAATTGAATCAAGAGACCCATAATTCCATCTATTAGAAATACCCATGGGATCACTTACAGAAATTGCTTCATCTATATATAAGTACATGCATATATAAATGCATGTGCCTAAATGTATATTTGCCCATCATTTTATCTAAGTATACATACACACATATACATGAAAATATCCATATCTATATGTAATTTATATAACAAATACACACACAAATATACCTTTTATATACTGATGAACAAAAGTAATATCATTGCAAGCATGTAATTGTCAAAATTCATTTTCCTTTACTCTCTTCTAATGAATTGCTTATTCAGTTTCTTTTGATGAATCAGTACATTTTTATGAGCAATAGAAAGAGATACATAAAAGAAGAAATTACTTCCAAAAATTGTTTTAATGGATTGAAATAATTTGAGGACTATTCATTGTTCTTGTGTGGGAAGAACCAATATAATTAAAGTAACAATCCTACCTAAACTAATCTAATTATATCTACCTAAACTCAACTAACCTAAACTAAATACTCAATACCATCCCAATAAAAATACCCAAAATATTTATTATTAAACTAGAAAAATAAAAACAAAATTAATTTAGAAAAACAAAAGGTCAAAAATATCAAAGGAAAATTAAAAATGTGATCGTTGTGATAATGAAATTACCTAGAGGGTATATTTTTAGTTTTATATTATTTAATTAAAAGAAGACTTGAGATTTCTAATGTAGACAATACTCTACCTACCTAGTCTAAACAAATGGAAAAATCATCTACGTGTGCTTGTCACCTAAGAGAGACATGAGTGAAAGCAGCTCAGCAACCATGTATGGGGTATGTCTAAAGTAAATTTCCTCTCTCTCCTGTGTCACTCTCATGATGTCATCTCCTGTCACCTGGAGGCCAGATACCACTGAGTAAATTGAGGATAGATCAGCCTCAGGAAAAGGGAGCAATGAAGTCAAGAATATTGGGAGACTAGGAGGGTAGGATGATCTTCCCTGCAACACCTCTTAGACTGCCCCCTGGACTGACCACATGGGTGACGCAGGCAAATTAGAAAACCATGATTGGCTTCTGGAATGTCTTGTCATATTAAGAGATTAAGTTGTGTGAAGATGGGATTGACTCTCTCCTTACCTACTTTTACATTTAATGAACAAAAAGTGTAGATACTCCTACTTAACACTAAGTAGGTGAGGTTCACAAGCCACTTGCTAAAGTGGGTGATAACTCAGAAATGGCTGATCACACCCTGGGCAGTGCTAAGCAAATTTAAATACTGCAATTGGTCCCCAAAATTAGAGGAAGAGACAGGAAGTGATGCAAAAAAGGTCTGTACAAGGTGATGAACTTCCTGTTCAAGAGGGCTTCTTACTAAAATTTTAGGTTGGAGGACCTTCAAGTGGGACTGTGACTTGCACCTACGACTTGGACCTGGGACACTGTATTTTGTACTGCTTCTGGTAAGACTGCTCTTGGATATTCTCTTTTGGAGCTTTGACCAGGGTGAATGAGAAGCTGATCCTCTTTTCCTGGCTTCTAGAGAAATTAATTCCAGAGAGGCCTCCCCTTTAGAGGCCACATGGGTTGGACCCTTGTTTAATTTACCACCAGGCCCTCTGGTTGGGGTTAATGGCCCCTTCCAGAGTTGAACAGGCACCAGAGCAAATATTTAGTGTGGTAGCATAGACATCTCCTCTATCCTTTTTTCATTTCTATATTTTCATGCTTTCAACCTTTTTTTTTTGTAAATAAAACTACTAAGAGTCATTTTTGGCTTGAGCTAGAATATTTTTTTTTAAATTGATGACAACAGTATTATCTTAAAATTCTCATATATTTAGTTCAACCATATAATTTAGTTCCTTACATTTTGATAAATTGAGATATCTCAGGATCTCAGGACCTCTAGATTTCTGTATTTGCTGGTGACTATGGTTTTCATGATCACTGCTTTATAGTACAGGTTAAGATCTGGGACTGCAAGGCCACCTTCCTGCACTTTTTTTTTCCATTATTTCCCTTGATATTCTTGATCTTTTGTTCTTCCAAATAAACTTTGTTATTGTTTTTTCTAATTCTGAAAAAAAAAAGTTTTTTGGTAGTTTTATGGGTATGGCACCAAATAATTAAATTAGTTTGGGTAAGATTGTCATTGTTATTATGTTAGATCGTCCTACCCATGAGAAATTAATGTTTTTCCAATTATTTAGATCTAGTTGTAATTGTGTGGAGAGTGTTTTGTAGTTGTGTTCATACAGTTCCTGTTTTTGTCTTGGCAGATAGATTCCTAAGTATTTTATATTGTCTAGGGTGATTTTAAAGGGAATTTCTCTTTATTACTCTTGCTTAATATTTCAATAGATTCACCTGACACCCAGTTCTCACTTGTGGCTCCCAGTAGCTGCTAGCATGTGGCAGCGGCCACACCCTGGGCAATGGCTTTGACAGGCTGGCTAAACCTTGTGAGGGTAGCCATTGGGTCGTTGACCCCTGGTGAATTAAGGCTTTGCTCACCCAGCATGTGAAGACTGCTTCGGCCGAACAGACAGAAGAAACCAATAAGAAGGTTCAACGGCTGAGAGGGCGATGCAGCGAAGCACTGTGGAGTGCTTAGGGCATGTTGGAGCACAAAAGACAACATGGCCATCCAATGCAGCTGAGGAAGTCTCCAGGTGTAACGATTTTTCGTGCCAATGGACCCAGGCTTCCAACGCCGAGAGAGTGGGATTGTCTCTGCGCATCGACTTTTCCACTTAAATCTCCTTCACGCACAAGTATTTTTTGTGCACACTCATCTACACCACAGATGAAAGCGCACAAAGACAATCGTCATCCTCGGTTACCGAGAGACTACTACTACTACTCTCCTCAGTGTCAATATGGTAGGTGGCCCAACATGGGGGCCACAGATTAGAAAAGCTAAGTACCTCTCTACCTCTCTCCTATTTTCACCTTCTTCCTCCTACTATTTTGATTTAATAAAGTTAAGCTATCGACAGTCTCTTAATTTTTAATTCTTATAGGAGAAAAAAGGGGAAAAGGTTCCACTTTCAGTCCCTAAAGCCAACATAGGCTCCTGATCATATAATCATCTAGTATCTAACCAGCACGTTCTAAGAGGTTTCTCATTGACAACAGTCTTACAGTAAATAAGCTCAAGAGTTTTCCTGCCAGGAAGTGGCAAGTCTTCTGGATGCCAAGACTTCAGCTTCCAATATGGTGCCTGCATAACTGATTGACTTCTTTACCCAACAAGAAAGTTCTTGTTTACAGATAAACAAGAAGCATGTCTCCATTCAGGTAGACAAAAGAAGAAAGGACCCAACATAACCTTATTAAGAGACAGCTTGAGCTTTAGCCCTAAAATGTAACTTTTAATTTTAAAATAAACATGCTTTTTTTTAAACAAAAAGGGGTACAAATTATTATCTTGCCATATCCCACCCTCAGATTTATTAGGAGATTTTAAGAATAAATGAGAAGAAAGGGGATATTACCTATCAGGTTTATTAATAGTATTTATAAATAAACAAGTGGTTGTAAGTATTATGAAAAATAAAACTGATCATTTGGAATACTTTAAATTTAATTATTTTTGTACAAATGAATCTAATATACCAAGGATTAGGAGGAAATTTTTAATAAATTGGGAAAAATTTAAACATTTTCTCGGGTAGAGGCCTCATATCTAAAATACATAATGTACTTTCTCCAATTTATAAGAATATGAGCCATTCTCCAATTGATAAATGGGAAAAATATGGATAGTTTTTTAGATGAAGAAATCAAGGATATAAACTATATATGTATAATATTTATATGAAAAAATATTCTGGCTCATTATTTGCTAGAGAAATGAAAATCAAATAATCTCTGAGATAGTTCATACACATCATTTTGACTAAAATTATAAAAGGACAAAATGACAAATGTTGGAGGGAATGTGGAAAAATTTGGACACTAATAAGTTGTTGGTGAAATTGAAGTGATTCAACCATTTTGAAGAACAATTTGGAATATTTATGGCAACTCTTTTTGTAGTTTCAAAGAATGGAAAGCTAAGGGGATTCATATCATTTGGGGAATGGCTGGACAATTTGCAGCTTATTAGTATAAAGGAATTCTATTATGCCATAGAAATGATGAACAAGATGATCTTTAAAAAAACTGGAAAGACTTATATGAAGTGATGCATAGTGGAGTGAACAGAAGGACAATGTTGTACACAGTCATATCAATAATGTACAATGATCAAGTATGATTAACTTAGCTGTTATCAAGAATGCAAGACTTCAGGCCAACTCCAAGAAACTCATAACAAAAAAAAAGGATACCCACTTCCTTAAAAGAGCATAGGGAATCCAAATGCAGATTGAAATGTAGCATTTTATACTTTATTTCATCCATGAAATTATATTGATTATATACAATATGCATCTCATTTCACAAAATGATAATGACAACTATAAAAACAAATTGGTGAATTATAAAAATAAAATATTTAGATGGAAAAACTGTTCCAATATAGGTTCAAAACTGTTCAAAATATTTAACTCACCAATCAGGTTCAAACTGTTGTTAACACTGTTTGGATACTTTTTTGGATACTTTAGATAGATGTAATTAAAAGTATCCTCAGTTATGAAGTGAAGCTCAAATGTAAATTTCTCTTCAGGGCCAGGTGCAAGGATTCTAAAGAGACTCTTATTATAAACAAAACGTATTTATTGAAATATATAAGGATAAATAAAGCATTTCTAATTCTAAGGGATTCTAAATCCACCCAAATAAACTCCCTGGTTCCACACGGAACCGCTTCTCCTGGGTTTCACAGGCTACACTAATCCTCCCACAAGTGAGAACTGGGTGTCAGGTGGGGGTCAGAGGCTGGAGAGCTGCCCTAGGAGGGCGTCTACATCAAATACCGACTGGATGGCTCACTATTTGACCTTCGCCGCCTGACTGCAAAAACAAAGACAACAGAGAGACTCATCCTGGAAGCTCTCTTCGCAGATGACTGTGCTCTCATGGACCACCAAGAAAATCATCTCCAAACCATTGTGGACAGGTTCTCCACCGCAACAAAACTGTTTGGCCTGACTATCAGCCTCAGCAAAACAGAGGTGCTGCTCCAACCTGCACCAGGGAGGCCAACGAATCAGCCGTGCATTACAATAGACGGCACGCAGCTTTTTAACTTCAACACTTTCAAGTACCTGGGCAGCACCATCGCCAACGATGGGTCCCTAAACCACGAGATCAATGCCAGGATCCAAAAGGCCAGCCAGGCACACAGTGCAGCAGGCACTGCAAAGTCCTCCAGCACAGAGGTATAAGCACTGTGATGAAGCTCAAAGTGTATAACGCAGTGGTCCTCAGCTCGCTCCTGTACGGCTGTGAGACATGGACACAGTACCGGAAGCACATGAAGCAGTTGGAGCAATTGAGGATCTGATGGCAGGACTGAATCACCAACCAGGAAGTCCTCGACCAACTCCACCAGCATCGAAGTCCTGGTCCTCAGAACCCAGCTACGATGGTCTGGACACGTCATCCGCATGGACCCACAGCGAATACCAAGACAGGTATTCTATGGTGAACTGTCAGCTGGACTCAGGAAACAAGGCCGACCAAAGAAAAGATTCAAGGATCAGCTAAAGTCCAACTTGAAGTGGGCTGGCATGACACCAAAGCAACTAGAACTCGCTGCCTCTGACAGAAGCAGCTGGCGAACCCACATTCACCATGCCGCCACCACCTTTGAAGATGAGCGACGTCGACGTCTTGCCGCTGCGCGTGAACGCCGACACCAGGCCACAGCCGCACCTCCCATAACAACTGGCGTCCCAGGCCCCATGTGCCACAGACTCTGTGCCTCAGCCTTTGGACTTCAAAGCCACATGAGGGTACATCAATAGATGATAATGCACAAAGACAATTGTCATTCTCAGTCACTGAGAGATTACTACACTAATCCTCCCTGATCTGACTAACCCAAATTTATACTACCTACATAAAAACTACATTATTGTACTTCTTTACTTTTCCTTCAAATTATAAAATAGCAAAGGCTAGATGGTTGAGTCTCAACAAGAATCCAGTCAAGACTCTGAGTCTTAATAGACTCAGGATCCAAACCAAAAACCAGGGTTTTCTTTGGTCTTCTCAGATTTAAACAATCTATAAAAACCTGAATAGATAGTCAAGAGTTTCCCATGTTTGGAAAGGAAAATACTGAGGTCTTTCAAATATTTCCCTCAGATAGAGAGAGAGAGAGAGAGAGAGAGAGAGAGAGAGAGAGAGAGAGAGAGAGAGACAGAGAAAGAGAGAGAGAGAGAAATGTTACTTCCTTCAGCCTTGAGAAAGATTCTCTGAGAGTGTGTCTCTTCCAACTGCCAGAGAGAGTAATTGACATAGAAAAATCATTATAACTGTGACATCTGAAATTAACACGGTCTCTCAGCTCTGCTTCAAACTCCAGTTCTTTTCTCATGCAGCCACTTTACTTCTTATCCCTAAACTAATAAAACAATACTTATTTTCTAATATCACCCTTACACCATTGACATAAGAGGGAGAAACTAATTGGACATGAAATAACATTATTAAGAATTGGTGGGCTAAAGAAGAAGTAATTGAAACAATAAGTAATTTAATTAAAGAGAATTATAATAATAAGATAGCATATGAAAACCTATGGGATACAGCAGAAGAAATAATTAAAGGAAGATGTATATCTTTAAAAACCTATATTAATAAAACAGAAAGAAATGACTAATGAGTTGGGAATGGAAATAAAAAACAGAAAGAATAAATTAAAAATCTTTAATGAAACACCAAATTAGAAATACTAAAAATTAAATTTGAAATAAATGAAATTGAATTCTAGTATTATATGAATTATTTGAAATAACAGTCATAGAGAAGTTTTTCCAAACCCTTTTTATTAAATAAATATGGAGCTGATAACTAAACCAGGGAAAGGGAAAAACAGAAAAAAAAATTATAAATCAATTTCATTTATAAATGTGGATGCAAAAATCCTAAACAGAATACTAGCTAGGAGACTACAACAGTATGTCACAAAGATAATATATTTTGAACAAATAGGATTTTTACCAGGAAATTAAGGATTATTTAGTATGAGGAAAACTATCAACATAGTTCATAATATCAATAAGAAAAATCATAAAAAGCATATAATTTTAACAATAGATGCAGAAAAGATTTTGACAAAATATAATACTCATTCCTACTCAAATAACTGGAATACATAGGTAAAAATGGAGTTTGCCCTTAAAATTATGCAAAACATGAACCAAAAACCAAGTATTATATGTAATGGGGAGAAGCAAGAAGACTTACCAATAATATGAGGACTGAAATCAGGATGCTTATTTTCACCAATATCATTTTACATAGAATTAGAAATGATAGCAATAACAATGAGAAGAAAAAGAAATAAAAAGCATTAGAATAGGAAAAGAGGTAATAAAACTATCTCCGTTTACTGATGCCAACAAACAACAGTAAAAGATTACAGTAATCTGGTATTTGCTAGGAAAAAATACCTTCATCTAGGATTTTGGAATAACAAATCAGTGTTTGGAAAAAAAAATTGCTGGAATAACTGGAAACTAATTTGGTAGAAAATAGGTATAGACCAATATCTTACACCTTTTGCCAAGATAAAATCAAAATGAATACATGATCTAAACATAAAAGGAGATCTCACAAGTAAATTAGAACAGATGATAAACTATTTAATGTAGGTATTTTAATATTTTATAGAAATCAGTAAAGTAGATGGGCTGTCCAATTGCTATGCTTTAGTTTGCTTCATGTTTGGTCAATATTTTTTCATACTTTATGTTTATAGGATTTTCTTTTTTTTGGATGATCTTCACTTGCTAACTCATACCCATCTTAGATCAGAAGAAGGAAAAGTGAAGGGAATAGATATTTTTATAATGTCTATTGTGTTTCAGTGCCATGCTAGGTGCTTTACAAATATTACCTCATTTCATCCTTACAAGCACCCTGGGAGACAGATGTTATTATTATTTCCATTTAAGAGATGAGGAAACTCAGGTAACTAGAGGTTAAGTAACTTAACTAGTGATCACATAGCTAGTAAATATTTTGAAGCTGAATTTAGTAGAAAAATACCAGCGTGTATATAGGACTTTCTAGGTGCAGGTGCTTTGCTAAGCACTTTACTATTGTTAGTTTATTTGATCTTCAAAGCAACCCTAGGAGGTAGTTGTTATTATTATCATTTGATAGCTGAGGGAATTAAAAAAAAATTGAGGAAGAGTTTAAGGGACTCGAGCAGTGGTTGTACAGCAAGCAAATGAGATTGCAGAGGAACTCACATATGCCTGACTCCAAGCCCACCTCTCTATCCCTTGAATCATGTGTTTTATAGTAAAAAAAAAAAGGGAGGGGGGATGAGGATAATACATTCAAGGGATCTAGTCATAAAATTATTTCAGCCTTTCATGTATGCTTTGAACTGTCTGTGTATTTTTCAACATCTAACCACAGATAATTTTTAAAAGTAAAAAAAAACAAAAACAAAAACACTGCAACAGTTGTATTATCATCAAAATGTTCAACAAATTCTATTACTATAAGTACCCATGCTCTCATTGAACTAGGAAAGCCCTACATGGCAAATGTAAAATGTAACACCATTCTTTTTTTGTGTTATAAACATTGCATCATAAGCAGGGGCTTGCTAATGAAAAGCCTAGACTTTATTGGAATATAGTATAATATTTTCAACGATCCCATGCTGTTTACTGATTTTGAAAGAAACATCTAAATTCATAATTTGTTTTTGTTTTTCTATTCTACTATTTGTTATGTTTTAATACCATTGTGAATCCATACTCTATTTCTTTATCATTGATTTACATGTATATGCTAAATACTTTAGACTACTATGGGTTTAAAAGTGTTGTGGCTGGGGGAACTCCATACCCCAGCATACCCCAGGGGTCCTTCCCCCTTACTTCCTGGTGTGGGATTGGTCTTGAATGAAGCAATCCTGTGCTGGGGGAGGGACCATGCCACCTACTTTCTGGTCTGGGGACTGGTCTTGAATTGGACCAATCCCATGCTAGGGAGGGCCCAGCCCCCCTCCGCCCTCCTACTTCTGGGACTGGGATTGGTCTATTTAAAGACCAACCTCTCACCTAGGAGGGGGAACTTGGAATCTAACTAGATTCAAAGTTTAGGGGAGTTAATTTCAGCCAAAGGAAATTCTGTTTTTTCTTCTTTCATTAAAGTTTATCAAATAAAAGAAAGAGTTTTTATTTTAATCATTTCACTACCAAGATTTTAGACTACTAAGTAGAACACTATTATAACCAATATGTTGCAAAATAGCAAAGACATACATCCTTACATACCATAGATGCTTAATGCATTCAGTGAATTGAATGGAAATCAACTGAACTTACCCCTTTAAAGTTTTGTTTCAGTAAAAACATATTATCACCTCATCTCTATTACATTGCCAATGGAAATTTGGTTATTGGCCTTGAGGATTTCATCAGGAAGTAGAAATGTTTAAAAAGGAAGGAAATAAGATTTTTGAGAATTTGCTCTGACTACTTTGTAGTTGTGACTACCACCAGAAGGTGGAGTTCAGTGGTCACTTGGACACCAAAAGTCTGTTAGTAAAATCAGAGACCTCAGTCACAAGTAGATCACAGTGCCTGGAATTAGGAAGATAAGTCCTCCTAAATTCAAATCAGGCCTAAGACATTTAGCAGCCATGTATCCCTGGGAAAGTCAATCTAATCCTATTTGCCTCAATTACTTATTTGTAAATGAACTTTTGAAGGGAATGACAAATGATTCTACTACTGTTATGGAAGAAGAATTGGATAGGAGTAACACAACTGAACAATAATACCATGAAGTTAATTGTACAAATCACCATCCCACCTTGTTTTTCAAGGCAGAGTTTTGCTACCTTCTTAAGTAAAATATGTAAATTTCAGTTTTTCTTAAATCTTCCAGACTTAGTGTTTCCCAATCTGCGCATTGAAGTTTAAAATATAATCTAATAGATGTGTTACTGCCTTTCACAAATTGTCTCCTTATGTGTTGGAGATTTTGTTCAGTTAAATTTTCAAATCCAAGCACATCCTCTGCTACTTCAATCACTCTATCGAGGAACTTTGATGGATGTTCCCCACTTTCCTGTCTCAATCTCTCAAATTTTCCCCCAAGAATCTGGTCTTTTTGAAAAACTTTTCATTGCCTCTAATAAATCTTCTCTGGCATTTCTTAGGTAACGTAGATTTTCATTATTAGATAACTCTAAGTCTGTTCCTCCCTCTGGCCATGATGTTAAATTTGGATTTTTTCTAGTTTCATCAAGGAATTGTTGTTTTTCCCTTTTTGAAAATAATTCTGAGAGAAGAATTTCAGTGTCCTGGAAATCTGGATCATAAAACTGAATTGCTCTTTTAAATTCTTTTAAACATCTCATTTGTTCTGAAAACCAGGAAGGCATCCGTCTTTTCAGACTTTCAAGGTCAGCTGTTGTAAATGGTTTATGTGTTTTAATATGAATTATGCCGCTATCTGGTTGTAGGCTTGTTTGATCTCTTAGTGGCAATATTGGTATTCCACCTTCAGCCCCATCTGTATTTTCTTGCTGAACTACATTGTTAGTTTTAGGTATTTCTTGTTGTGTGTTAATACCTTTGCTACATTGTATCTCTTCACTCAGTTGCTTCATCATTTCCTTTAGTTGCATCATCTCCTCTTTTATAGCTAAAATCGTCACAGCCATTTCATTATCTTTTGCTTTTTTCCCCAAAATTAGATGCACACCTATTTTTAGGACATAGTATAATTTGGTTACAAAGAATAATGCTCCAGCATATGTGGGAATGAATGAAATCAAGCGATACATACTTATATTCAGCCATTGCAAAGTTTCATAGATGCTAAGCAGAAAATAAATATAATCCGGAATTGTGACAAAAAATAAGTTTTAAAACATATACAAGAAATATGCAATCCAGGCTAGATTACCCATGGCAAGTAATAGTTTCTTTGCCATCTTGTAACTTCAAAAGTCTTTTGCAACAGAAAAAATGTTTTTAAGTCTGGCCCTTTAAGAGTTGCCTCCTCCCTTCAGGAGGAGTGGTTACTTTTGGGTGTGGTATCACTAGGCAGATTAGTTGAACTCAGCACTGCTCTCAAAATGGTTACTTTTCACAGTCACACAGGCTTTTGAAATGTATGCAGGCCCAACTTCTCTGATAACTCCAACTGACTGCTTTTTCCCAAATTCTTGACAAAATAGGTTGGAAAACCTAGCTGGCTCTGCCAAAAACTGTAATATTTATTGGGAAAGGAAATAGGATTGGAAAAATGGGGGTAACAGGAGGTTTGTATTGGGTAATGAGGAGTTAAGGGGAGAGAGGGTATACTGCCTGGTGAGGCAAGGGAAGGAGATGGCCCCTGCTGAGAGGAAACAGCATGGGTCCGATAAGGTCTTTTATTGCCTTGATGACTGAACTGATTTTCAGCTCCCTCTATGACGAGAAAAGATAGTCAACTTATCTGACTGCGAATTCAAATAATATAAAGTTTAATAATCCAGTTGGAATTGGAGTTTTTCCTTAGCTTCAGCGTATAAGGCAAGGCCCTAGAGGCTGGCGGAGGGTTTGTCCCACTCCCATCTACTCTCATTGTTCTAATTCAGAATCTTAGCAATAGACAGAAAGCAAACAAGAACAATTCTAACTTTCAGAAGCCTGTGTCTTCGAGCTGAACCAAGAAGAGCATGCCACTCCAGACTGGGCTGAACAAGCTCCTCTCTCCTCCAATACCCGGAAGTCAGTCCCACCCAGCAGGAAGGAAGTGCTAGTCACAAGACCCAACTGCCACACCCAGTTGGGCCCTTCCCCCACAAACTGTCAATCTTGTTTCCTTTCCACAGTAATGCTAACTGAAACAACTCTTAGTAAAAGGAATGGATGATTTTGTTAATGCAATAATTCCACAATGAACTAAGTACTAGCACTTAAGATTAATGGCCCCCATGCTATTCCTTGTGATTCAAAAAATTAATGAGACCTCTGGAAGGAAAAAAAAAAAACATATGAAAATGATCAGACATGTGTTTGTTAGAATGGTACCTATCCACAAATATCTAATTTCTCCTCTTTTTATCTCATTAAAATTGAAGGAATTAAAATATTATTATTTTTAATTGTATGACCAGGAATACACCCAAAACAAAACCAAAAAGGGGTGAAATTCCAGTCTCTCTGAAGTAGAACCAATGAATTCTCCCATTATGTCAATGTTAATTCTCTAGAAAGAAAATTATAGACATTATCTTTGTAAACAATTGTCTACATACAGGATTTTTTTCTAGTTTATTACTGATTTATTTGTTTCATAATGAATTTTTTTCCAGATTACATCAATGCAATTTTCAAGATTTGTTTTCTGAGATTTTGCAACCCATATTCTTTCTGTTTTGTTTCCATCTCTCCCCCCTTTCCTAAGATAGCAGTTAAATTATATAGATTGTTTATATATCATCATATAATACACTGACATTTCAGTTTTCATTCAGATTCTCTTCCTTCTATGGTGGTAGATATCCATTTTCTTTTTTTTTTGTCCTGAGTCTCTTGGAATTGTTCTGGATCTTTGCCTTGTAGATAATAGTTATCATTCACTCTTGATCATCATATATTATTGTTGTTATGGTGTACTGTTGTCTTCTGGTTCTACTCACTTCACATTGCATCACTTCATATAAGTCTATCCACGTTGGAATGTGTGTGTGTGTGATCATTTTTATGGTACAATAGTATTCCATTAGGAGCATTAGAAACAAAACTTATTCAATCATCCCACAATTAATAGACATGTTAATTTATTTTGAATTAAATTTTAAATAATTCAAAATTCAAGTTGTCTCCCATCCTACATCCCCCCTTCACTGAGAAATCAAGCAATGTGATATAAATTATTACTGTTTAATCTTATAAAAATATTTTTCTTTTATTTATAGCCATGTTGTAAAGAAAAGTAAAGAAAGGAAAATGAAGTGGAAAAAAAACAAGTATATAGTTTTTCATCATGAGACCTTCAGAACTATAATAGACCACTGTATTGATCAGAATAATTCTTTCACAGCTGATCATCATTTCAACATTCTATTATTGTAGTCGATCTTCTCCTGGTTCTGCTCACTTCAATTTTTATTGGTTCCTAAAATTCTTTCCAGGTTTTTCTGAAATCACTTTGCTCATCATTTGTTATAAAACATTCCATCACAATCATATCATGATTTTCTCAGACATTCCTAATTCCTAATTGATGGGAATATTTTCAATTTTTAATTCTTTGCCACAACAAAAAGCTGTTATAAATATTTTAGGGACAGCTAGGTGGTACAGTGGATAGAGTGACAGACTGCAGTTCAGGAAAATCTCAGTGCAAATCTGGCCTCATACCCTTACTAGCTGTGTAACCTTGGGCAAGTCAGTCACTTAACCTTGTTTGCCTCTTTGCCTCTGTTCCCTTAAAAGAAGAAAAGACTAAATAGATATGAAAAGCCAGACTTGAATAAAATGACTTAACAACAAAAATATATTTATGTACACATAGGTCCTTTTCATATATTTATATATGATTCTTTCTCCTCTGTTCCTCTCTCTCTCTCTCTCTCTCTCTCTCTCTCTATATATATATATATATATATATATATATATATGTGCATATATATATATATATATATATAAATCAAGCAATATGATATCAGTTATACCTGTGTAACCATGGAAACCATTTAAATTAATATATATGGAAATATAAGTGAGTATGCATGCATATGTGTACATATACCATATATATTTTTCAGATTTGTTAATGGTATTAACATGATATGTACAGTTTTGTATCATTTTGGGCATAGTTCAAATTATTCACCAGAATGGCTGGAACAGTTTACTATTCCACCAAAGTACGTTAATATCTCTATTTTTTCATATTCCCTTCAGAATTAGTCATTGTCTTTTTCTTTCATGTTAGCCAAACTGATTTGTGTGAGATGGTACATTTTTCTTCTCCTTTTCTTTTCCTTAATCAAGAGTAATTGGCAGCATTTTAATGTGACTTTTGAAAGCTTTTATTTTTCATTCTTAAAACTACCTATTCATAGTCTTTGATTGTTTATCAATTAGAGAATGGCCTATATATTTAAATTTTTGGCTCAGTTGCCCATATATTTGAGGAAAAAGGTTTTTAAAAAATAATTTTTCAGTAAAATTTGCTTTTCATGTTTTCCTTTCAATCTTGACTAACTTTGTTTCATTTGTGCAAAAACTTTTAAAGTTCATGTAGACAAGTTTGCATTTTATTTCTTACATTTTGAGAGGAATTATAGAGAAAGTTATGTTGGATTTTTGCCTCTACTACACTTGGCTCTGCTCCAACTACTTTGGCTAGATACTAATTAATGCTAATAGACAAACTATCTCATGTAAATTACAATCTCAGAGATCTATCTGGGACGTAGAGAAGCATACCTATTAACAAAAGTCATATATTTGTAATATGTGGAGGCATGTTTGTATACATATTTTCTGTATTCTAGTGAACTGTCATATGTTGGTTCTGGATTTACTAGCTTAATCCAAAGAAGTTCTTGTCTCGCTCTTGTCAGATACTAAGAAGAATGAAAAGGGATCCACATTTTACTCATCTCCCATAACTCTTCACTTTGGAATTCCTATGAAATTATACTAGAAGTTCTGGTTTATGAGTTGAGGAAATAGGTGTCTTGCCTTTCTTCCAAAATTTTAAAACAAAGATGGAGTAACAACCTAGAATACTGAAAGGAATACTGTATTCAAAGTCTGAAGATAGTGTGTTAAATCAGAGTATTACTCCTGGGTAGGCTTGGTTGCATCTTTTGGATTCCAATTTCCTCATTTATAAAGGAAAAACTTTTGACTAAACAATCTGAAAAGTCTCATCAATATCTAAAACTAGTCTTTCTCTTAAAAATTTCGGGAAATCAGATTAAAGCATTGTTAGTATCTTATTAACATAGTAAACACTTTTTAAATATATATTTCTACTATCATTGTAACATACCTGAAATACAGCCACCTGTCCCATAAACATATTTAATTTTCAATTTCTGACTAATTGTAGCTAACAATGATCTTAGGTTCCCTAATTCTAAATACGGTTTTGTTTTCAGAAAAGTTATGAAAAAAATCCCGAGGACCAGATTGATTCATAAATGAAATCAACCAAATAGCTAAAGAAAAACTAATTAAATAATTATAAACTATTCAGAAAATTTGGCAAAGGATCCTTATCAAATTCCTTCATGACAAATATGTGATTTTGATACCTAAAACAGGTAGAGTAAAAAATAAAGAAAAATATGCATTAATCACCTGACATAATATTGATGCAACATAAAATACAAGGATATTACAACAACATATCACAAAGATTATAAACTATGATGAGGAAAGCTTTATACCAGGAAGGCAAGGCTGATTCAATATTAGGAAAACTAATAAAAATAACAAAAAATCATATAGATATTAAAAATGTTTTGATAAAACACAGCACTCATTTCTATTTAAAAATAAATCAAAATTATAGGAATAAATTGAGATTTCCTTAAAATAAATAGTTGCCTGAAGCGACAACTTCTTGCTGTTTGTATCTGTGTGAGCCTATGTTTAGTTTCCTTTTCCCCGTGAATCCTGATGTCCTAGTGGAGAAATTCTATCTGTTTTGCCATCATCTACTTTATCATCTACTCGTGTTCCAGTATCCTGAGAGAGAGTGTTCTCAACTGCTGTAAAGATTTCTCCCAACAAGCCCATAACCTGATTGTGGGAAAAGACCTGAAGTCATCTTGGGCCAAACCTGATGAGGATTTGAATCCTCTCATAAAGGGTTCACTGTAACTACTCTGACGAACTATAAATATCTAACCAAACATCATCTGGCAGGATTATTAAGTCAGGTAGTTAGAGAGTCAGGAATTTCTAGACTTAGAGTGTAGTGAAGTAGGCAGCCTGAAGAAACGGAGACACCCCTTGTCAGGGGTCTTGGAAAGGGGGGAGGTTTAGTTAGAATTTCTTACAACAGGGATTCCTGTTTCCTAATCCTCCTGACCTGCTTCTGTTATTAACAAATAAACCTTGTCTTTGTTTTTGTTTTTTGTTTTTTGTTTTTTAAACTTGGTTGGTCTTGAGAGTCAGAGAAGTGTTCTGGGCCTGTGAGAGGCTTGAAGGGCCAAGTCATCAACAAGCTTTGATATCTCACTTCTACAAAGCTATCATCGAGATGATTCCCCTATTTTAATGTGTCATAAAGCGTTTGATCATAAGCAAATTAGACGAGCACCGAAGAGTTTAGCTTTCAGCTTTATAGACAAAATAATTTTTGTTCAAACTAGATAGCATTATGGGATGTAAAATGGGTAATTTTTATTCCATTAAATTAAAAATAGTTTGGCACAAATAAAAGCAATGAAGCCAAGATTAGAAGGAAAGCAGGACAATGGGGTTGGAGGGTATTACAGCAAGTTTCTCTGATAAATGCTTAATTTCTCAGATTTATATAGAGAACTAAACCTAATTCATAAGAATACAAGTCATGCCTCAACTGATAAATTTTCAAAGGATATAAACAAGTTGTTTTCAGAAGAAATCAAAGTTGTCCATATTCGTATAAAATGTTCTAAATAACTATTGATTAAAAATGCAAATTAAAATAACTCTGAGATATCAATATTACCTCATGATTTTTCATATAGATACCATATTAAAGTACTAAAGACTTAATGATATCTCCATAAAAGAAATCCTTAGTGGTACATATTCAAAATGTGTCTGTCAGTCTCTGCATAAACAGAACATGCTATCAGTAGAGGGAGTGCATTCTACTTTTAGAAACTCTTATTAAGGAAGCTTTTCCTATTAAAGAGCAATATTAAGTCAATTAAAGAAATTAACCTACTTTGCATAATGTAACAGAAAATATAATAAACACTTTAGCTCTAATACTTTTGTAAAATGAGAACATATCTAATGAATCATTTAATAAAATCAAGATATTCAACTAATATCTGTCTTATAGTTTTTCCAAATTGGAAGTTCTTGAGATTCTTTAAGGAAGGCTATGATGTCAACTATTTTTGTAATAATATAGACATTACTTGCCTATTAAAATACTCCTCCAGGGGGCAGCTAGGTGGCTCAGTGGATTGAGTCAGGCTCAGAGATGGGAGGTTCTAAGTCTAAATCTGACCTCTGTTGCCTAGCCCTTACCAGTCTTCTGTCTTAGAAACAATATGTGGTATTGATTCTAAGACAAAAGATAATGGTTTAAAAAATAAATAAAATAAAATACTCCTCCCTTTGACATATACACATGCAACTGGATTTACTTACTATCTTATTTTTATCTAATTGCTTCAGGTCTGTCCAAACCTTCATGACCACATTCAAGATTTTCTTGACAAAGATACTAAAGTAGTTTCCCATTTCCTTTTCCAGAATATTTTTCAGATGGGAAACTAAGGGAAACAGGGGTGATTTGTCAAGGGTCACACAGCTAGTAAGTGCCTGAGGTCAGATTTGATTTCAGAAAGATGAGCCTTCCTGACTTTAGGCCCAGTATTCTATCTGAGATACCACTTAGTTGCCCTGTTTATATAATATGCTTCAACTAAAATAATATATCAGAACAAATTGATTATATATATATATATATACATATTCAAATTTTCTTCCATGAATCCAAATGATAGATTTGTAAAAATATTGCATAAATCTACTTCATTTACCCTTTGTATTATGGAAATACAGTTATTCTCCCTAAAAATGTATATATTTTAATATGTAATATAACATCGTCATTTTAAATTAACAAATAAATGGTTTATAAAAATTTTATTAGTTAGAACAAATCCTTCTTAAGATATAGTAAGTTATCTTTTTTTTAACACACACTTGGGATGATGACTGGATTTAAAAGTAGAAAATTCAGTAAAAATAATAAAAATAACTTGAGGATTTGAACCATTATTTAGTTTATGATGTTGATTAATGCATTTGAATAGTTATCAAATGTCCATACATAGACTGAAACTAACTATATGCTAAATAGATTTTATCACCAATGGATCAAAATGAATTAAAGAAGTCAAAATTGTTACATTAGTATTTAAAGACATTTTTAAACATCTGATTTAGATGCAGTCTAAGCTAGAGAAAGATTATTTATGATAATTAAAATCTGATCAAGGTTAGAACAAAGTGAAGAACAGACTGGAACTTTTTTAACCTTCAAAAGCTCTTATCTATTCATTTCTGCTAAATAAATTGGAATTTCTTAGAATGATATTTAAAAAGGGATTAAGTGCTGTTGAAGCAGTACAAGTGTGTCAAATGCATTCAGCATTATGTATTGTGGCTTGAAATATATTTGTGTTTCTCTTTCAAAATTCTCTTTAAATATATAAGTACCTGAGTAATCACCATAGCAACCAAAGAATAGATTAAGGGAGAAATCATTGAGAATATGTAACAATTTTCACCTGAGAATTGTGGTGAAAATTTATCAGACCAATACAGAAACTCCAAGCTAAATGATAGGTCTATTGAGAAGGGCCAAACTCACAACAAAGCTGGACTCTGGTCAAGATCAAGACCAGAGATCTGAGCCTTAGAAAATGGCCTTTTTCACAGAGAGAAAATTTATGACATGATGACAGTGATACAGAAAAAAAAAGTTCATAACGTTTACATAGGTGGTTCTTAATTAGTGACACAAGTGCTGATTAAACTAGTGAATGCAAAGAAGATCACTTTGGGTGATAACTCTATTATTATTGCTGACCTTTCAAAGGTCTTTGTAATCTTGGTCTTTTATTGACAATATTAGGAGTCAGCAGTTTAACAGATATGTAAAAACAAGAGTGGCCCTCTACCTCCAATGTGAGTGTCTTGAACTTGCACCCAAAGCAGACCTCCATCCCTTTATCCAAGGCAGGCCTCCCCCTCCTTACTAGCCATCTTGAGCTTGCACCCAACAGTCTTGGTAGTAACTTTTGGTTATAGGCTTAAGGTCAAAAGTTGTAAACAAGATTGGATACCACCAAAAACTGTAATTTTCTAAGCTAATTCCTATAACATTTTAAAACAAACTATCACTTTGACTATTAACTCAAAAGTAAAGATTATATTATTAAAATAATCATAAAGGTTCATATTATTATAATCACAAAAGGGATAGAGGGTTTCACACTCACAGAATAAGAAGTGTTTTGGAAATAATTATTATATATGATAATACCACTAGAAATTTGGAACATAAAGTGTCTTTTTAAAAACAGACTTCATCCAATGCTGTATTTTTTATTTAAATACATTTCCTTTTTCTAGTTTCTTATAATTTTTAAGTTAAAAAGGTACTGGCAATCAATTTCACAAGAAAACCATACACACACACACACACACACACACACACACACACACACACACTTATATATATATATATATATATATATATATATATAATTGATACAAGAGTCTGTTTTTATTTTTAATTTGAGTATGTGGTAGTAAGAAAATAAAAGCTAGAAATATTTCTGGGGCAGAACCAAGATGGGAAGTAAACTATAGCAGCTCCATGTCACCATGAGAATCCTCTCTGACCAAAATTAAAATATTTCAACAAAAAGAATACAGAAGTAAAACAACCAACAAGGAGACAGAGTGAAACAACTTTCAAGAAAAGAAAAATCCAAAAGTTAGGCAGAGATCATCTGGAGTATTAGACTGAGAGGAAAGCAGAGTCAGCAAAAGTCTATAATAAGGAGAGAAGAGCAAGCCAAGAGAAAGCCAACCTCCAGCCCCACTCTACATCTGCTGTCCCAGGTTTGGAATCCAAGTCCAAGCCAATATTCAGATCCTGAGATCCTGCCTGGTCAAATAGTGGTACAAGCCAAACCACATCCCTTAAAATTTCAAATGCATGGAGAAATCCATAATCCCAGCCCAGGGTAGTTTGAGCCAAAGTTCCTTTATGGTGGCCATAAACTGTAGCATTTAAAGTAAAAGAGTGGTTGTCAAAAAACTGTGACATACAAAAGAGTGGTTGGCATAAATTGTGACCACGGAAATATGGTTTCAAGACATTGTCTTGAGTTAAATCAAATATAAAGTGGTTGCCAGGGAAAATTTCCCAAATATGAAATATACCCAAGTCAGCTGGGGTTTTATGGAGATTTTAATTAATACAAATACGGAATTAATGAGAGAGATAGAGTAAGAGGAAACAATGAGAAAAGGGCTAGGCGAGTCCAGGCCAATCTAGGCCAGCCTAGGCCCAAGCCCTAAGAGAGAGATCAGTCAGTCTTTTATCCACTCACCACAAGATTTGTCCCAAGTAAGATTCTAGTTTTCAGAGAGACCCAGCTACTCCAACTAGTCCGAGTTCCAACTCAGCTTTGGCAAACTGAACTTCCTGATGCCTTTTCTGACCTCCTTTTAAAGAGAAATTTCTCCTATGTCACCTCCCCTAAGTTCTCACATCTACCAATCACAGTAGACGTTTTCTCAGGACTGACTTAATTCACACCTTCTTTAGTTCTCAACTTCTCTGGGTAGACTAAAACTTCTGAGTAAGTTCACACCTTTTGGCCCCTTGCAAGTTTGTAAGTTGCCTGACATTTTTAGGATTAATTTGACCTTCATAGGTACTTAGCACCTTTTTGTATTAGATCTAAAAATAGACTTAGTTTAAGGCTTTTGCTTCACTATGAGTTAAGTACTTTTTCATTGTTCAGTAAAGAGTTTACAACTTTATCTTCCACTATAGTATGCTTAAGTATGGGTGGAGTAGAGTTCTCACATTCCTGACTTCCTTCATTGTTTAAAATGGGGAATGGTCTTAACCAAGTGTTTTGAAGTAGGGTCTGAGAATTTTTAAGATTCACATGGGCCCAGAGCAAAATCAGGATATCCCATTTGGGCTTAGGATGAGGACATATTACACAGTTTGGGGTGCCTGATAGTATTAAGTACTGAGTTCTAAGTACTGATATTTCTGTCTAAAGTTCATGGCAGAGCTCTAAGACAGGGCAATCAAGAGTAGGCCCAATTAGATCAGCTGCACAGAAAGACCAAAAACTTAAGCCTAAGCCTGCAGCTAGAATTTTATCAACCCCTAAACTGATTAATTCAGAATGAGATTAAAAGTATCTATTTCCTCTTTTGTTATTCTAGACAATTTATATTTTTGTAAATGTTCATCCATTTCATCTAGAATGCCATATTTACTGCCATATAATTTAGTGCCATATTGGACAAAATAGTTCTTAATAATTACCTTAATTTCCTCTTCATTAGAGGTGAGATTGCCCTTTTTATCTTTGATACTGTTAATTTGATTTTCTTTTATTCTTTTTTATTAGATTAGTCCATACTTCATCTACTTTATTTCTTTTTTTTAGGACCAGCCCCTAGTCTTATTTATTAGTTCAATAGTTCTTTTACTTTCAATTTTATTAATTTATCCTTTGATTTCTCAGATATCCAATTTAATATTTTATCTGGGGATTTTTAATTTGTTCTCTTTCTGATTTTTTAAGTTGTAAGTCCAATTCATTTATCACATCTCTGTCTATTTTGTTGATATAGTCAGGCAGAAATATAATTTTTCCTCTGAGTACTGTTTTGGCTACAACCCATGGATTTTTATGTGATGTTTCCTCATTGTCATTTTCCTCAATTAAATCAGTAATAGTTTCTTTGATTTGTTATTTGACCCACCAGTTTTGAAGAATGAGATTATTTAATTTCCAATTAATTTTAAATCTGTGTTTCCATAAGCCCTTATGTTCTGAAAAAAAATTACATTGATTATTTCTGTTTTTCTATATTTATTTGCAATGTTTTTATGCTCAATACATGGTTAGTCTTTGTATATGTGTCATGTTCTGCTAAAAAGAAGGTATATTCCTTTTATTCCGATTTATTTTTCTCCAGATATCTATTAGCTCTGTTTTTTTTCTAGCATTTTCTTCACTTCCTTTACTTTTTTCTTATATATTTTTTGGTTCAATTTATCTCAATTTATCTAGTTCCAATAGGGTAAGGTTGAGGTACACCACTAGAATGGTTTTACTATTTGTTTCCTCCTTATCTCCTTTAGTTTCTCCTTTAGAAATATGAATGTTGTTTCAATTGTTGTATATATGTGGAGTACTAAAATTTCTTCTTTATTTATACTGCCTTTCATCAAGATGTAATTACTTTTCTGGTATCTTTTAAGGAGATCTGTTTTTGCTTTAGCTTTGTCTGAGATCATGATTATGAATTCTACCTTCTTTTTCTCAGTTAATGCTCAATAAATTCTGCTCTAGCCTCTTACATTTACCCTGTGTATGTACACCTGCTTTTCAATCCATTCTGCTATCCACTTCCTTTTCATGGATGAGTTCATCCCATTCACATTCACAGTTATGATTACTGTCTATATATTTCTCCTCTTTTTTGACTTCCTCCACTGATTCTGCCTTTTCTCTTATCCCTCTTACACTCCCCTCCAACTTTTTGCTTTTAGTCAGTCTTCTCCTTTTCCTCTCCCTAATGTTACTACCCTTCCCACCCTCTCCTTTCTTATTTCTTTCCCTCTTACTATAGTGGCTTTTAAACAACCCCCAACCTCTTCTTCCCTTGTATTGCTCCCCTTCCTACAAGACTGTTTACTACCCTTCTACTTCTCTATAGGACACATAAGGGTAATTTTATGGTTGTGACTTAATCCAAATTAATTTAGTCACCGGGAAATATCCCAAATAAAATACCCAAGTCAGCTTGGAAATTTTATGGTGGTTTAATTAATATAGAGGGAAAGAAATGAGGAGAAGATAGAAGGAAAGGGTATAGGATTTCTCCTGCCTGGCCTACTATACCAGGGGGATTTCAAAGACCTACAGCACGATGTTTCTTCAGAAGATTAGAGGCTTTCCTAAAAGGGTAGTGATTGGAAGGTAAAGGAGAAAAGAATCAGCCTAACCTCCAAGAGAGCTCAGTGAAGATGACTCACTGGAACTAGACTACTAAGCTTCTCACAGTATTGTATCAAGGAAACTCACCACCAAACCCAGACAATAACTTCCTCCATACCAAGATGCCAAGATGCCCAGCAAGCTGCAGCCAGAGTTAACTCTCCATGAAAAGAGGCCGAGAGAGGAAGTGATGCTAAATATAGAGACCGTTTTTACATCACTTTCCTGTGTCTCACATGTACCAATGGTAGCTTTAGCTTGACTTAGGACAGCCCAGGGGTCTGTCAGTTGTTTCTGATTTGTCATTTGCTAGCACATGTCTGTCATAGGCCATCCTACTCAATACTTAATCTTTAAGTAGGGGTGTAGATATTCCTCTTTTGGTAGACTAAGCAGAGTGGAGTAAATCTAAAATTCACAATCCCCCCTATGATAATTAGGAGACTAGTCTCCCCAAATGATCACTAAACATAATCATACTGCACCTCCAAACTTTCTAACTGCAAGTGCATACATAATTTCACCTAAGAGGAAACTACAATAGTTAGATAGAAGATGGAAATGGAAGAGAAAAAAACAGAAAATCTGATGTTTGCTGGGCACATTGACAAAAACCAATAAGGGGGCAGTCCCCGTTTGGTATAAGAGTATACATTCAAATAAATGCTCAATCAAACTTCAGTTCAATCAACCACACCAAAATTCGTTCTGGATCTTCTTGATGTAGTGTAGGTTTTCTGGCATCTTTCTGCAACAGTTCACTCTTTGGATTTAGGAGTTAGCAAGCTTCTTTCCTTGAAGTTCTTTCTTGAACAAAAATTTTAAACTCTTGAATTTTTATTAAAATACAATTCCCCCCTGAAGTAGGTGTTAAGAAACATCCAGTTCAGCTCAGGATGCATGGTTGAGTTATGGGGTTATATGAGTCAACTATCAAAAGAAGACAAAAAAAAACACACACAAAAAAAAACAAAATATAAAGAAAAAATGTAAGAAAGTTAAACTTTTGGTAAAAAGAAAAAAATTAAAAATGAGAATCAAAATATCAAAATCTATGTATATAAAACGTTGAGTAACCAAGAATAAATTCATAATAGAACGTTGTATTAAGTGTTAGATTTAAAATGGTTGAGGTCTTAAACTGTAGTGATTAAAATAATGGAAGATATAAATTGTGATAGATATAAGAGAGGGTGAGTAAATTTGACCGCAGAAATATGTTTCACTACAGTGTCTTGGTTTTTAAATCAAATATAAGGTGGTCACCAGGGAATTATTCCCAATTATTCAAATACCCAAGTCAACTGGGTTTTATAGAGATTTTAATTAATACAAATGTGGAATTAAAGAAAAGAGAGAAAGAGAGAAAAAAGGAAATAAGTATGAAGGGCCTTAAGCCAACATGGCCTAGACCCGATTCTTAAGAGAGAGAGATCAGTCAGTCAGTCTTTTAACACTCACCACAAGGTCTGCCTAAGCAAGGATTCTAGTGACAACAGGCCAGATCCATCTCACCTGCTTTCACCATCCTCCTCCTCCATCTGAATGTTTCAGAATCAGTCCTTCCTCAATCTGAATGTTTCAGAATGGGTCCTCCTCAATCTGAATGTTTCAGAATGAGTCCCAGCTCTTCTCTGAGCTGTTATTTTTAAGGGCAAAATCTCCTATGTCACCTCCCCTACGTTCTTCCATCTACCAATCACTGTAGATGTTTTCCAAAAGACAGCCCATTTTGAATTCCACAGCTGAGTAGATTAATTTCTTTAGTAAGTCAGAAAAAAAAAATGCTGCTGTGTTGACTAATTTCATTAAGAGAAAACCTCTGAGTAAGTTTTCACCTTTTAGGTCTAAGTAGTTTAAAAGTTGCCCCACATTTATAGGCACTTAGCATCCCATTGTATCAATTCCAAAAATAGGCATGGCTCAAAGAACTCCTTTCCTTTATTAGTATGGTTTTCAAGTACTTTCATTGTTTAGCAAGGAGTTTTCTGCCCTAAAGCATTCTTAAGTACGGGTGGAATAGAGGTCCTCTCATAGCAAGGAGTTTTCTCCCATAAAGCAGTTCGAAGTAGGGATGGGGTAGAGATCCTCCCATAGCAAGGAGTTTTCACATTCAAGTAGAGTTCTCACTATCTTGTAGGGAATTATTTCAAGTAGGGAATTGGAGGATTCCTCAATGTGGAGTAAAATTTTTAACATTCATAAGTCTGTGAAATTTTAAGGTTTACATAGGGTTTAATAAATTTCTAACAGGCCCTTGTATTAGGGTCCAATTAAAGTAATTTCTAATCCCACAAGTCTATAGGACAGAATGAAGTAATATTTCACTTACCCATTTGCAGCCAAGACTATAGGAAGTTGCCACACTATAAGAAAAAAAAAAAGAACTAGAATTTTATTTTGATAGGGAAGTGGCATTCCCTGGTCTGATTTTTTGTCATTCTCAGGGATATGGAGAGCCAGGATGATAGCCAAACTTTGGTACTTGTCTGAGTATTTCACAAAGAGTGTAGATATAAGGAAGTCCTACTATTTAACATATGGTAAGCATCACAATCTTGAGTCTCACACTAGGTTCAAGTCTTTTTGTATTGGCTTAGAAGTGCATCAATCTGTGCTTCTTGTATTTTTTTATTCCATTTCCTAGAATCAGACACAAACATTAATCACAGTCCCATAACATTTTATCAATAAATGTCAGGTTTCCACAGTTTAAAGCTTTTGGTTATGCATTGATATTATAGCAACTACATATATATATATATATATATATATATATACATATATATATATATATATATATATATATATATTAAACCTCAAAATTTCTTAGACTTATAAATGTTGGAAATTTCACCATTTGGAAATTTCATACTTGAAAAATTTTCTATTGATAGTGGGTCTTGACTATTGGAATGTGAACCCAATTGGCATGGGAGGTTCCTTCTCCTCCCTTCTTAAGATTACTTTAGGACAGAAACCTTTTGCTGAACAATGGAAAGGACTTTGACCTATGCTTAAGCATAGAACAGGAATTTCTTTGAGTCATGATTGATTTTAGAATTGATACAATGGAGATACTTGGAATCAATCTCCACCCTATTCAGTCCTAACAGGATTGAGTAAGGGCTGCAGCCTAGATCAAAATTTAATTATTCCAATCTCTACCCTACTCAGGTTAACAGGATTTAGAAAGGGCTGTAGCAAAGGAGCAAAGATTTAATCATTTGAAAATATGACCTTCAACAGACATGTGCAAAGCCAGAGACCTCTGGGCAGTCCTGGGTTAAGCTAGAGCCTCCATTGGCACAGGGAAATTGATGGACAGGTGATTGGTAGATGTGAGGACTGAGGGGAGGGAACTTGGATGGTTTCCTTAAGGATAGGGGGGTCTGAAGACTCGAGGTGGTTGAGGAGTTTGTTGGAGTGGTTGCGGTGTGCTCTGAGAAGCTTGCGCTGAAGGAAGCTGAAGGTGGGGGCCCCGGAGACTGTTTCTCCATTTTTGGTCACATGAGTAATAGGGACTGATCTCCTTTCATTGCCCCAGCTATCTAAGGGCTTGGGCCTTTTGGCCCAGCCTAAACAGAAGGGGTATTTAAGCCCTATTCCCTTCTCTCCCCTTTCTCTCTCCCTCTATCTCTCTATCTCTAATTCCTTTCTTCCTCCTGTTTGTAATTAAAACTCCATAAAAGGTTGATGGCTGACTTGAGTTTTCATTAAGGAATTACATAGCTGAATTCCTTGGCGACCTTAAATTAATATATATCAGTCTTTTAAAGTGATTTCCTTGTCACAATATATATAATTTAAATTTATATTACTGTAGAGAGAAAAAATAATTTTAATTGTATGTACCTTTAGTATAAGAAATGAGGGAAAAAAGGAAAAAAGTCAAATATTCTAATAAAAATAAAAGCAATAATAAAAATAAAGTGAAAAAATTTCAGGAATTCAATGTGTTCTTGAAAAACAGCATCCACTTGTCAATGGATTATTATCTCCAATGCATGTGATAGGATACAGTCAATCAGTCTCAACAGAAGAAGTTCTCTTTACACGTGTTTAATGAATACAAGAATACTTCTCTCCAATCTTTATAGATGTTTTATTAGTTAAAAATATTTGGAATGGCCGTTCCCAGGAAGGCTGAGTTGCTCTAATACACTGGAAATTCTTAATATACACCTTGTCTCCTGGGTTCAGGTCATTAAATGGAAAGTCTAGTGGTCTGGCTTGTACTGCAGCTCTGGATTCATGGAGTTTATGCAGTTTGTGCTATAATTCTTGTATGTTGGAAGCAATAGTAGTATCTACACCTAATAGTGATGTATATGAAGGGGAGATAGGTTTAGCCTGTATAGGTGGATGTCCAAAAAGCATCTCAAATAGTGAGATATGTAGGCCTACTTCCTAGATAAAATAGGGCCAGAGGGAGAATTTCAGGCCATTTTAAATGTGTCTAAGTGCATAATTTTCCAATTATAGTTTTAAGTTCTCTGTTCATTCTTTCAACTTGTCCTGAGCACTGGGGATTATATGGGGATGAAATTTGGGGGTTATCCTCAGGCAAGAATATATCTAATTTGGATAGAATCAGTAAAATGACTTCCTCTATCTGAAACAATACATGCTGGCAGGCCAAAGTGAGGAATAATCTCTTTTAAAAGCACCTTAGCAACAAAAGCCACTCTGGCTTGGGTTGCAGGAAATGCTTCCGGTCATCTGGTCATTTGATCTACTATGACTAGATAAAATTTATAATGTCCAATCTTTGGCTTTGTTATGAAATCTATCTGTAGATGCTCAAAAGGTGTGTAAGCCAGAGGACACCTACTAAAGGCTTTGCCACAAAAGGCATGTTGGTTATATGCTTGGCAGGTTGAGCAGACTGTACACACTTTAGAGGCTATAGTAGACATACCTGGGGCTATCCACACTCTCTTAACAGAGTCCACAATGCTGTAGGTGCCAAAGTGACCATTTTTATGAATAGATTGTCAAATTTGGTGATGGAAATTTCTAGGGAGCAGGGGTTTTCCTTCAGATGACACCCATACTCCATTAATTTGTTTTGCTTTGTAGTTTTGCTTTCATTTTTCCACTTCTTTTTCATTATAGTAAAGTAATAAATTTAAGTCATCAGTGGTTGTTAATGTTAAAATTAATTCAGGGCCTTCTTTGGCTGCTAGCTTTTCAGAGGCATATGCTCAATCATTTACCCTAGAGACAAGGTCAGTGCCACCTGTATGGGCAGAGCAATGTACTACAGCAAAGGCTTCTGTCAGCTGGAGAGCAGAAAGAACTTCATTAATAATTTCTGCATTAGCTATGGATTTTCCAGCTGAGGTTAAAAATCCACTCTGGAACCATAGCATCCCGACCAAGTGACAAATGCCAAAAGCATATCTAGAATCCATCGAAATTGTTGCCCTTTTATCCTTGGCAATTATACAGGCATGTTTCAGAGCTGAGTTCTGCCCCTTGAGTGCTAATATTAGAGGGCAGTGAAGATGAGCACTCAGTGGCAAATTCTGTGACTATAGAAGCTCCAGTGTAGCATATGCCATCCCTAATAAAAGAAGAACCATCAATAAATAAGACCAGATCTGGATTGTCTAAGGGAGTGTCCAAGATATTATCTCGAGACTTTTCTGCCATTGACACTCGTGTTTCATAAGTGTGTAATGACTCTCCTGAACTTGTTAAATCTGAAAGCAAGGTGGCAGGGTAAGGGTTGTACAGCTTTTCAAGGTAATGTTTTCTCTATTTAACAAAGTTATTTCATTCCTTGTAATTCACTGATCCAAGAATGCCTGTGTTCTATGCCTTAGCAACAATATTTCTACCTCATGTGGGCACATAATTATTAATGGGCATCCTAATACTAGATCAACAGTTTTTCTCACTAGTAAATCTATAGCAGCTACTCCTCTAATACATGGTGCTCCTGATGCTTCTGGGTCCAGTTGGGCAGAATAATAAGCAATTGGGCACTGAGAGGGTCCCAAAATATGAGTTAAAACACCCGAAGTTAACCCTCTTCACTCATGTACATACAAAGTAAATGGCTTGTTGTAATCTGGTGTGAGGTGCTGAGCAGCAGCCCTCACAAGAAAGGAAAGATAGAAGATTGACCCTTGGGGGAAAGGGCTGGAGCTGAGGGGATGGATAAAAAGGAGGCAGACACCAAGCAGTTTTACCAAGTAGCGAGCTGCACAGATCAAGCTCCAGTTACCTAACCTCACAAGGACATGAGACAGTTAGGTAACCTTAAATCAACACCATGGGAGTAAGCAATGAGTATAGATATTAGCTGAGAGAAAAACCACCGATCCCTTAGAGCTAGGGCTTTAAGGGAGGACCATTCTGGCTTGAGGATAGGAGATTAAGAAGGAAAGGTCTTTCACAGAGATAGAGGAAATTCCATGAGAAATCTGTTCTTTGCCAGAGGCCAAGCTCCATGAAGGAGAGAGACAGGTGAAAAGATAATAAGGGATAAAAAAGGGTTAGCTTGATGTGAGCTGCTCCTATTTATTGACATCGAGATGAAAAGGTACATAATACATATTAATGAAGACACAGTGAATTGCCATTGGTTCAGGTGTAAATTACGACAAGGCAGAAGCGTACATGGTCTCAGCCAGGTAAGCACAAAGAAACCTGAGTTCCACCTAAACCTTAGAAATGTTGGGATCAAAGGTCATTGCCTTTCTTGCCATGGGCAGGACTGAGCATGTGCTTTCCTAAGACAATCTTTACATATTAATTATTTCCCCTGTACATACACATGTGTGGACTGTTACATCTGGGATGTCTAGAGTGGGGGCAGACAGGATAGCCTGTTTTATATCTGATAGAGCTGACAGGTGTTCTGGCTCTAATTTGAGGGGTTCAGGGACCAAATCCTTTGTTAGTGCTATAAGGGGTTTAGTAATTTCCCCATAGCAAGGAATCCATTGTCTACAAAAACCTGTTGCTCCTAAAATTGCTCTCAACTGTTTCTTAGTGGTTGGAGTGCTTAAAATTTGAATATTTTCAGTTCATTTGGGCAAAATAGAGTGGGCACCCACAGTCAGGATGAATCCCAAATATTCTACTTTAGGGAAATACACTGAACTTTATTCTTCAAGATGTTATGCCCTCTTTTGTGCAGTTCAAAAAGGTGTTTACTATCTTCCTGACATGCTTCTGTGTCTGTTGAAGTCAAGAGTAGATCATCTACATATTTGATTAATTTAATGCTTTTAAATGTTATATTATCTGTGTCTTGGCTCAAAATTTGTGCAAATAAACTTGGACTTTCCATGAATCCTTGTGGCCATGTAATTTTAAAGCCTTTCCAGGTGAAAGCAAAGTTATGCCTGGAGTTCTCATGTATGGGTATGGAAAAAAAGACTAAGCACAAGTCCACTACTGTGAAGTATGTAGCTGTGCTAGGAATTGAAGAAATAATTGTATGTATGTTGGAAACTATAGAGTGTCTCTTTATAACGTAATTGTTCACAGCCCTACAGGCCTATACAAATCTATAGAGATGCTTGCCTATGGGCCCTATTATTGGTTTTTTAATGGACAAGATGAACGAATTGTATTCAGATTTACAAGGGATTATTATTCCCTGGTCAAATAATGAGTTTATTACTGGGGTAATACCCTTAATTTCCTCTTTTGAGCGGGGATACTGAGGAATGGAAGGAGGTGGGCTCGATTTAGTTTTTATCTGCATAGGAACAGCTGACTTAAGTAAGCCTACATCAGAAGATGTGTCCCAAAGAGACTCCAGTATATCTGCAGGTATTATAGAGGTGGGATGCTCCTTCCCCTCCTGACTCTCTGAGAGAAGTACAGGGAGTAATTTTAAAGATTCCTCAGGTATTTCCAATGATAAGGAACCATCTGGGGAGCAAGTTATTGTGGCTCTGAGTTTGCATAGAAGGTCCCTCCCCAGCAAATTTAAAGGGGAGTCAGGCATCAAAAGGAAGGAATGTTGTACCTTTAGGGGTCCTACAGACACCCTTCCAGGGGAAAGCTTTTTAACTCTTTGGGGTATCCCTGACACTCCCATTACATTATCTGAGACAATGGATTAGTAATGTAAATCAGGTGTACTCTTTAATACAGACCTGGAAGTTCCAGTGTCCAAAAGACAATCATAATAGGTGTTAACCACCTTTAAGGTAACATCTGGCAGTATAGGGGGGGTTAGTGGATAGGGACAACATGTAGTAGGACATCAGGGTCTGGAAAAATAAAAGGTTGTATCTTTTGATTCCTGTGCCCCAGCCCTGCCCCAGTCACCTTCATTGTATTTGGAAAGTTCCTTGGGTACCCCCTGTGGGGCATTAGTACCATGAGTATTTTTTGGACTAGTACCACTTAAGTTATATTGTTGTGGAGTCATTTGGTTTGAGTTATCATTTTCCCAATATCTATTCCTATAGTTATCATTCTTAAAGTTGTGGTTTCCATTATCATTATTATAGTTATTTCTATAATTATCATTTCTGTAGTTGTTATTAAACTGCATATTCCCTCGAAGTGTCTTAAATGAAGTTCTACACTCTATCATTCTGTGGCCCTTCTTCTCACAGAATTGGCAGGTAATGGATCTATAATTAGATTCCTGGAGAGGGGTAAGTGCCATTGATTGAGTATCATGCTCTTTTTCCAGTTTAACAATCCAATCAGTTAAATATGTAAATCATTTCTCAGTTTTCTCCAAGAAATTATTAGTCTCTTCCTCCTTTTCTTTCTTTCCCTTCGAAACATATAGAGCCATTTTTCACAATTCTTCAAGGTCCATCTGTGGCCATCTTGGGCAATGTGTTCTAAAATAATACCTAATCACTTTGCAAGAGTTATTGACAAAGTGCCTTCTAATTTGTCTTACACAATTTTCTTTAGAAAGGTCAAAATCCAGGTATCGACCCCCAAACTAAATTGTTCTGTCCATGAATCTGGAGGGTGTCTCTTCCTCATTTTGCATAATTCTTTCAAATTCTGTCCACTTATCTGTACTGTCTGCACACTCTCTCAAGGCTGTTAAGATGGTATGGTTGTAAATAATCCTCAGAGTTCTTATAGTCCCTTTAGGAATCCTGAGATGGCCAGTGTGCTGCATTGCGCCCCCAGGTTTTATTGACATGAGAAATTATTTTATTTTTATCATGTTCAGTTAAAAAAGCCTGTAGCAAGTTTTCAACATCTTTGTAAGACAGATTATACTGAAAAAAATATGTCTGTCATCTTTTTCATTACCAGAAAGGGATCTTGTTCATATGTGGGAATATTTCATGTGAATTCATTCATTTCTTGGGGAGTAAACAGTATATTAGACTTATCACATCCCCATTGCATCCTATTTCAGGTACTTCTCTTAGAGGAAAAAGGCCTCTAGTTTAATTTCATACCTGTAGGTCAGTTTGACTAGAATGAGTTTGTTTAGATGTACGAGATTACCTTGGGGCTGGAATTGGTTTTTGAGTTGGAGAAGAAACAGGAGAAACTGGGATTTCAGAAGTTTGGGTTTCAGGAGAGGGTCTTGGGGATTAAGTTCAGCCAAGATTTGCAGACTAGGAGAGAGCAAGTCTGTTAGCTGAGATATAAGAGAGGTGTTTTCCATGTCCATTTTCGGAGAGGGGATTTCCTCATTTAGAGGTTCTGAAGCAGGTTTGTCTGTTTCAGACGTGTTTTTGGTGGGGTCAATATTTGCCAGTTGATCCTGTAAGAAGCATTTTAAATTATCCAATTGGTTTTGCATGTTTTCCTGCATTTTAGCTTCAAATTTTTGCATGTTTTCTTGTATTTTAGTTTCAGATTTTACAAGTTAGCATTTCTCATTACAGTATTTAGGAGTATAAAAATGAAATCACCTAATAACATAAAAAATTGGAGGTATTCTAAAATCTTTAATGTCCCTAATTCTTCAACTGCCATATAAATGTCGTAGAATGTAGTATTCATTTATATATATATATATATATATATATATACATATATATATATGTATATATATATATATATATATATATATATATATATATATATATATATATATATATATATATATATATAGTAGTTATTTTCCTAGCAGGCCTCACAGGGTGTTTTTTTTTCTCCTCACTTAATTTTAAAACTAGAGACATGTAGGGATCAGGACAAGGCCAAAACTTCCTCCAGGTTTCTCTCACTGCTAATTAAGAGTAATCTAGGCAGTATTGTCAGTGAGGGTTGCCTAATTGGGTTGTTTGTTCCCTAAGGGAAAGGGGATTCGTAAGTAAACAGCTTCCCCAGTCTTGCCATTTTTAGGTTTTAAAAAATGGCTGTTTTCAATTCAAATTAGGGAAAAAGAAAAAAAAAAGTTTTATACTCATCTGATCTCATAGCTGTGTTTCAAACTGCTGAGTAGATGCTTAAAAAGCTGACTTGAGGAAGTAATAAAGAGTGAAAGGAGAGAGGATTCACAGAACTTTGAGGGTCCTGGTCGACACCCATCATTGGTTAGCCAGACTGTAAGGGTAATTTTAGGGTTGTGATTAATCCAAATTAATTTGGTTGCCAAGAAATATTCCAAATAAAATACCCAAGCCAGTTTGGAAATTTTATGGTGGTTTAATTAATATAGAGGGAAAGAGTTAAGGAGAAGGGAGAGGGAAAGATTATAGGATTTCTCCTATAGAGAAGAGATTTCTCCTATACAGGCCACGGGGTGTTCAAAGACCTCCACCATGAAATTTTTTTTTTCAGAAGATTAGAGGCTTTCCTAAGAGGATAGTGTTTGGAAAGTAAAGGAGAAAGGAATCAGCCTAAACTCCAAGAGAGCTCAGTGAAGATGCCTCACTTGACCTAGGCTACTAAGCTTCTCCCAGTATTGTATTAAGGAAACTTACCACCAAACCTGGACAATCATTTCTGCCATGCCAAGATGCCAAAAGGCTCTACACGCTGCTCCCAGAGCCACCTCTCCATGAAAAGAGGCCGAGATAGGAAGTGACGCGAAATATATAAACCATTTTTACATCACTTTCCCACATCTCACATGTACCAGTGGTAGTTTAAGCTTGACTTAGTACAACCCAGGGGTCTGTCAGTTTTTTTCTGATTTGCTAGCACGTCTGTCATAGGCCATCCTTCTCAATACTTAATCCTTAAGGAAGGGTGTAGAAATTCCTCTTTCATTAGACTAAGTAGGATGGAGTAAATCTAAAATTCACACGCATGATAAAATTCTCTCACCCAAGGGATCTGACTATTCTTCCTTCTCTGAGTCAATTACAATCAATGTAAGATTTAAGTATTACCTGTTGCCAACCTCTTGCACCCTTCCATTGTATTGGTTTTCTCCCCATATCCTGCTGGACCTTTTTGTATGAAATATATATTTACCCTGGTTTTTTTTTATTTTTTCCCATTTTTCTTAATATTATGCTCATTTTTATCCCTAGTTTTTTATGGTTTTTTGACACATCATCCTATACAGTTTGTCACTGGAACCTCTAACCATACTTTTTCTAGTTAAGAATCTAGATGAGAATCACAATTTTTAAGTGTTACCAATATCATCTTTTCATATGGGAATACAAACCACCTGAACTCATTGGATCTTTAATTTTTTCCCCCTTTTTTAATTACCTTTTGGTGATTCTCTTGAATTCTATTTTTGGGCACCAAATTTCCTGTTTATGTCTAGTCTTTTTTTCAGGAATGCTTGAACATCTTCTATTTTATTAAATGGCTATACTTTCCTCTGAAAAAATATAGTAGATTTTGCTGGGTAGATGATTGTTGGTTATAGACCCAGTTCCCTTGCTTTCTGGAATATCATATCCCATGCCTTTTGTTTTTTCAGTGTGTGTGCAACCAGGGCATGTGTAATCCTGACTGTGGCTCCATGATGTCTCAGTGATTTCTTTTTAGCAGTTTGTAGTATCTTTTCCTTGGTCTGTAAGTTCTTCTTCTTGGCTATAACATTCCTGGCCATTGTCAATTGGGGATTTAATGCAGAAAGGGATCTATGGATTTTTTCAATCTCTACTTTACTCTTTTGTTCAAGAATATCAGTACAGTTTTCTTGAATAATTTCCTGTAAAATGATGTCCAGGCTTTTACTTTGGTCACAATTTTAAGGCAGTCCAATAATTCTTAAATTGTCTCTCCTTGATCTATTTTCCAGATCTATAGTTTTATCAATGAGGTGTTTCATATTTCCCTCAATTTTTCCCTTCTTTTGATTTTGTATTATAGATTCTTGCTGCCTTGTAAAATCATTTGTTTATAGTTGTTTAATTCTAATTTTTAAGAATAAATTTTATCCCTGTTTTTTTTTATTTCTCCTTTTCAATTTGGTATATTTTTCTTTGTAGTTCATGTTTCACTTTCTTTGCTTTGTTTTCAAGCTGGTCAATTCAGGCTTTTAAAGAAATATTTACTTGTTTTTGTTTGTGTGCCTCTGTTTCCAGATAACCTATTTTGCTTTTTAAGTTCTTTCCCCAATTGTCGTCAGCTTGTCTTAATTGATTTTGAATTGTGTTTTGAATTCTTCCAAAACCTGAGTCCAATTTGTCCGAGTCCCTGAGTCTTTCACAGAGGAATCACTTTTGCTGCTTCTAAGCTGCCATCTGGACTCCACCACTCCAAGATACACATTTTAATAATCTTTTTCTAAAATTTTGTGATCCATGTTCTCTCCTTCCCTCCCTCCATCCCCTTCTTACATCCTGAAACAACAGGTAGTAATATGATATATTTTACATATTCAACATATATTTCCATATATGTCATCTTATGAAAGAATACATTTACCTTATAAAATAAAAAGGAAAAAAAAGAGAAAAATGGTTTGCTTCAATCTGCATTTAAGCTCCATCAATTCCTTCAGTGATGAATAGATTTTTCATTATGAGTCATTTGTTGTTGTCACAGATCTGTGCATTTATGGTAACAGTGAAGTTATTCTTAGTTTATTATCATATATTATTGCTCTTAATATATACAATGTTCTTCTAATTTCATGTTACATCATATAAGTATTTAAAGGTTTGTTGGTTTTGTGATCATTCTGTTCAACAATATTATTTTATTACAATCACGTATCACAAATTGTGCAATGATTACTCACATGTTGTACATCCCTTCAAGTTTTCAATTTTTACCACTCCATGCACACACACATGCATACTGAAACTGCTATAATATTTTGGTGTAAGTTCAACCTTTCCCTCTATCTTTAATATCTTTGGAAAACAGATCTAGTAGTAGTATTGCTTGGTTAAAGGGTATACACAGTTTTATGATCCTTTGAACATGTTTTCAAATTTCTCTCCAGAACTGTTGTTTATAGCTCTATAACAGAATTTTAGTATTCCAATTTTCCCACATTCTCCCCAACATTTATCATTTTCCTTTTTTTGCTGTTATTAGTCAGTCTGATAAGTGTGAGGGAGTATCTTAGGGATTTTTAAAATTCTAATTTCTCTAATTAATAGTGATTTGGAACATTTTTTTCATGTGACCAAATTTTTGGATTATTCTTTACCTCTGTTTATTTTGCAACTCCAGGCATTTCTCTTTTTGTTTCCATGGTGAGGTTTATCACCATAGATTCAAGCTTTTCTGATCTGCTGATTGTTTCTCTTCCACGAGACATTAATTATTTTTTAACAATTCTTATTTCTTTATTTTAATCATTTGAAAATATCCTATTGTGGCTCCAATCTCTTAATAATCTACCTGGTTCATTGCTTTATTGTGTATGGATTAATTTACCTTAATATTAAAAGCTGTATTTGTAAATATCTTGTCTCTTTTATGTGATCTGATAGTACTACTCCCTTCTGTTATTGATGTTTTCCTTATCTGATTATGTGCAGAATATGTATCTAGGTTGTCATCATCCCAAGATGTTTGGTAATTTTTTCTTCCACAAAATTTTTATGTCTGTAGAGCTTTCTAGTTCCTGCTTTAAATTTGCTTTTCACAATCTTCTGATTTCCTATATTTGCCTCTTTTATGTGCCTATGTAATATTAAAATATCCACCAGTCAGTATGTTCACACAGTCTAAATTTAAGGTGAGGTTTGGAAAATAACATTTAATTTTTATTTCTTATTTTTTCTTTTTATTTTATTCATTCAAATAGCATTCATTTTCTCACTTTTACATTTCCCAATTAATAATAGTTATCCCCACATTCTTTCCCAATAACTAACATTTTTATTCCTTCCTTTTTCATTCTACTTACCTAGGAAGATTTATCTCATCTCTTTCTTAGATTCCTCCCTCCCTGACAAATTCATTTTTAATCTGCACTGACTTTGGGGTAGAGTGTGCCTTCCATCTAAATGCCAGTACTCTTTCCCATACAACTAATGGATATCCACATACTATTAACATCACACTCCATTTTCTTTTCTTCCTCTGTTCTCGGGGATTAATAGTATAAAAAAGATAGATTGTTTCCTTTTTTTTCCCCTTGTTCTAAGGTATAGGTCAAAGTTGAGTTATATTGTAAAACTGTTGATTAATTTCTGCAAATTAGCAGAAGCAAGATAGCTTTGGGAGGGGAATTGTTGAGTAGTTAGTTCTTTTTGTTAAAGTTTTTTTTTAAAATATTGTTAGCATACTTGATGACTAAGGTCATGAAGACACCTGAAATTGCTTTCTCTGTGAAGATTGGATTTGGCTATCTCCTGATTATAACAATGAAGGTACTTAGCTCTTACTTTATTGTGAAGATTACATTGTGATCCACTGCCTATTTTTAGATTTTAATCCCCAAAAGTGTTAACTCAGTATTTAAAGTAGATCTACCCATTTTAACTACAAAAAGGTGTTAACTAATCACAAAAGGTATAACTAACTACAAAAGGTGTGAACACCCATTTTATACATTGAGTGGTCAGTCCTGGAGAGGAGTGTCTGCTGTGATTGGTAGATGTAAAAATTTAGGGGAGGTGACACAAGAGAAAAAGTCTTTAAATAGAGGAAACAGACACAGGATGAATCAATAAATAATTTAGTCACTCAGAATTGGACTGGAAGAGGTCAGTCACTTGGGCTTGGAGTGAAGAAGAGTCACTTGGAGGAGAGACTGGAAAAGTCACTTGGAGATGGACTGGAAGACAGACACTTGATGAGAGACTAGAAGACAGACACTCAGACTTGGAGTGAAGACACTTGGCTGTGGATTTGGACGCCTGGAGGAGCTTGTGCAGGAGACATCAGACTGCTTTTCCTTTTAGATGGTCACCGTGGTGAGTGAAAGACTCAGTTTCCTTGCCTTTCTGGCAGTGTGAATCTCTAAGAAAGGTCCATAATCTTGAGACTCCTTTCCCCTGGTTGGGGCCTGAGAATTTCTACCTGGCTCAGAGGAAGCCAGAGTGCTCTCTCTCGCTCTCTCTCTCTCTCTCTCTCTCTCTCTCTCTCTCTCTCTCTCTCTCTGTCTCTCTCTCTCTCTCTCCTTCCCCCTTTTCTCTCTTCCTTAATATCTTCCCTCTATTGTAAATAAACTACCATAAACTACATTTTACTTAGTAAATCATTTTGAGATTTAGAAATAAAATCCCTGGCGATCACCAATTTAATATTAAGTCTCACCTAAAAATCTAACATCTCTTTTGAATTATTTCTCTTTTGGAAAGTTTACGAAGATCAGAAAATCTATCTACTCTTCCATATTATTGGTGATAATCCAGAAGTCACATAAAAAGGGAATTGAACAACCAACTCATCTTCATTATTTTTTCATTATACAAATACTATGTATAGATAATTGATTAATTTATCAGATATTCTTAATAACAATATAAAAGGGAGGAGAAAACCTCCCAGAAAACTATTTATGATTATGTAATAGTCTAAGAAGTATAGAAAACACTTAATCCCATTGCATTTTTGTTTGTCGATTATAGAATATAGCTATTTTGAGTAAAGTTAAAAATTATTTTTTACAAGATACTTCCTTGATAGTTGAAACTACAGAGATTACATTATTCAAAAATCTTCTGATTATTGTCAACTAAATCATAAATAAAGGCAATGTGCTCTCTAACAATGTATGCCTTTCTAATGGAAGAGTCCCATGAAAAATTCAAATAGAAGATGGACATTCTATGTATGGTGATTCAGGTATTTGTAACTGTGTCAATCTCTGCAATACCAAATAGACTCCTAAGAGACATCCAAATTCCTCTCAGGATTCAGTAATTTATTTTATAGGGAAAAAATAAGAAAATGCTATTTTATTCAATAACAGGGGGAAAATGGGCCCATGAAAGTGCTTAAAGGAAGCAACCTCCAAATATATTCTAGCAAAGGCCTAAAAAGTATATCAGATCAAATAATGAACAAAAAAAAGGACAATGACAGTGATACTGCTACTATTACTGGTACTACTACTGCTGTTTCTGCTAATACTTTATTGCTATTGCTATTACAACCACTGATACCACTGTTTCTCTTGTTACTGTTACCAGCACCACTATTACTACTATACTGTTTTACTACTGATTCTGTTGCTACTGCTACTGCTACTACTACTGCTGCTTCTATTGTTACTACTACTACTACTACTACTACTACTACTACTATTACTACTACTACTACTATAATAGATAGCTAACTTGCTATTTAAAATTTACATTTTTTAAGGGCTGAAAAGCACTTCATGATATTATCTCATTTAATTTTCATGATTTTTTTCATTTGGCCTAGAATTGTAAATACTACAACCAAGATGCTATGAACAATGGGAGGAAGTCTAACAGTTAAACCAACTTGAGCTGAGGTAAATAGGCTTAAAACCTATCTCTACTCAATCTTAATGGTAAGAAGGATAGATAGACAGACAGACAGATAGATAAATAGATAGATAAATATAGATGTAGATAATATACCTATATATTTATAAAAATTGTCTACGTATATGAAATAAAGCTCTAGAGAAAAAACTTGACAGAAAATTAAAAACTTAAATTAGAAGGTAGAAAACCTTATTTAGTAGGCCACCTATAAATTAGAATGAAAAAAGTTGAAGCCAGTTACTAACAATAAAAGTAATAATAAAAATTAAGCGAAATCAATTGACTGAAACAATATTGTCAGCACTTTAGGGAAAACAATAACAAAATCACCTAGCAACAGTATTGCTAAAATCCAGAATATGAAGGGCAAATTATTATTTTTTATTATATTTTTATCATCATAATCATGGAAGAAAGTCTAATACCAAGGAAGAATAAACAAGCCTGTAGGAACTGGAAGATAATATTACCAAAAAAAATTACATATGTGTGTGTATTAATTCCATATGCAAATAATTATAACTTGTTTTTAAAAAACATATAGTTTTTGTGGGGAAATATGAACCTTAAATAGAATAAATTATTTTTAAACACTCCTGATGAAAATACCAGATTTCAACAGAAATTATAAAGCATAAATTTAGAAATTAAAATAAAAGTGATTTAAAAGGTTAATTTTATTAGATGAATATACTAAAACATTTGGAAGAAACTGAATAATACACATCTTTTTTTTTTTATATTCCAATAATGGGAGAAGAGCTAAATAGTACTTGAGAATTTTTGGTGTTTTCAAAATGGGAAATCATTTGACCAGTATGAAATACTAGAGATTCATTCTACAAATGGGTTAGACAAGATAGATTAAGCACATACTCCTTATCTCTCACTATGCTAAGTTTTGAGAATGCACATAAAAACAAAAAGATACTCCACTCCACTCAAAAACTGACATTCTAATTTAGAATGTACACATATAAAAGGGAGCAGGAATGTGACAGAAGTGTGAGGAAAGTATAGGAAGTGACAGGGTAGCCAGGCTTACTAGCCTAAAATTCAACTAATGAAGCTATTAAGAACAAAAAAAATGGAGTCATGGTTTCTAGAGTAATGGGTGCAGGCAAAGACTGAGACCAGAGGCACGATTCCCAAATGAAATGAATTGCAATTCCTTCCACCTCAGATTCTATGATTCTATAACAAAGGGGGGAAGTGCTTGTGGCCTTTGGGGGTATAAACTAGTAAGTGACTTGTGAGCTCTCTTACCTAATAGTTAAGTGAGCTACTAAGTAGGGGTAGTTTAAGTTCTCGATTTGATTAGCTAAAAATAGACAAGGGGAGAGTTAATTATATCTTCACACTACCAACATATGTATCTTGTAGATTGTATTGCATTGGAATAGAGAATCTGGTCTAAAATCGATGAGGAAGAAAAGCACAAGTTAGATCACATTTACAAAACTGTGTAGCACTTCAAAAATTTAAAACTGTTTATTTCCCTTAAAAACCATTTTTGATACTACATTTCCTATCATTTTGCACATTAAGTTCAAGTTACATTTTATTGATCCATATTATAGAGTACCTTCTTTGTAATATCATCTTGGTTCATTCTTACTTTATCCTTTTCTCTTTTTCCCTTATATTAGACTTCCTGATTCTGTAGTCATAATTTTCTTGTAGATTATCTATCCTTTATATCAACTATCAAATCTAAGCAGTCTAGCAAAGTAATCCCCCCTCACTCCCCATTCAATAAATCCTAATTACACTTTCATGGCATTGGAAAGCAGAGTTCCCACAGCAGCCAACCTGCCAAGGCCATAATATTCTAGACAGATTCCAAACTGGTACAAGAGGCAGGGCCAGGTGATCCTTAAGAAGATCAATCTTTCATGTACTCTTTGCAAGTTCTATTCCAAAACAACAGCTTGCCACTTAAAGGACAGAAATTATACAAAGTACATAAAATACTTTATTGTTTCATTTCTGGCATAAATCCCTCATTAAGGCAGGCAACAAGTCTATGAAGCCCTGGAAAAGTACCAACTGGTTTATACATATTGAAAGATAGTGGTATATATTGACTATACTCTGCCAGTCAAACACAAATGAGAAATGAGTAAATATGATGAATAAACTTGCATGAACACAGATGTATTTCAGCAGCAACTAAAATTCCCCTCCGTCTCTTCTTCCCTTTTATTTTGGCTTCAGCTTAAACTATGTTGGAATCAATATGAGGTTGGGGAATTTAGAAACATGAGCAAGCTAAAAGTAAATCTAAAGAAGCTGAAACCTTAAGAAACAATTTGCCTACTGCTGATAAAATTGACCAGTCCTATCTTGAAGTAAAGCAATGAGATTGTAAGCAATGGTCCCCATAAAGAAGATGTAGAAGATTCAATAGAACTCTCACTTTCAGTGGTTGGGTATCTGCCACATATTCCAAAAAAATCTTTATCATATATCTCTAGAGAAATTTAAAAGTCCAATTGCATATAGAAAGATAAGATATTAAAAGAAATCCATCATCTTTTGGACCTGACCTTAAGAAACTAAATTGCACCTCTTATGAGTAATTAATCTATTCAGTTTGGGAACTCCGCTATGGTATTGGGTGATCTTGATAGATGTAGGAATAAGTATAAATTTACCTATTTCACAATATCTAGCAGGACTCAGGCAATGCTTTACATCCCATGCAGTCCTCTACCAGGATGCCTACCTGGTATGCTGCCATCTACTTGTACAAAACTCACCCAGACACTATACTCTTTAATTCTTACTCTTGAAATAGCAAAAGAATTAATGTTACAGTAAAGTTAATAACTATCAAATATCCTATTTTTCTCTTCATCATTACTGTGACTTCTTAGACCAAAACTCTCTTTCCTGGCTACCACTTTATGTCCATTTAATGTATTGCAAAATAAACTATTTGAAATTAGACATTACCTACATCCTCAATGCCTACCACTGTGTCTGGCATATAGTTATTAATAATCATCAAATATTTTATTAAGTGCCTACTGTATTCCAGGCACTGTGCAAACCATTACTACATATAGAGTGTTCAGTAAATTTTTTTTAACCTAATTTGTTCATATTTCATAAAGGACACTATCCTCACCTCTCCATATCCCATATTCCTAGGAACCTTAAGAATATTTAAGTTATACTTAAAAACCACATCATTAAAAGGAAAATGCTTGGGTTATTCTACATAATATGAGGGCAGTGACTCCCCTAAAGCCTGAAATTGAAATCAGACTCCTTCTTAAAAATTAGCCATCATAACAAGAAAAATAAAAATTCCAGGTTACTGCAATGTGTAAACCTTAAAATTTCTTAGACTTATGAATGTTGGAAATTTCCCCATTGGGAAATTTCATACTGGAAAAAATTTCCTACTAATAGTAAGAACTCTATTGGAATGTGAAACCCCTTGGCATGGGAGGATCTTTCTCCTCCCTACTTAAGACTACTTTAGGACAGAAACCTTTTGCTAAACAATGGAAAGGGCTTTGACCTATGCTTAAGCATAGAACAGGAAGTTCTTTGAGTCATAATTGATTTTAGAATTGATACAATAGAGATACTTGGAATGACAGAACCAGGTCTTAGAAAATACAATCTCCACCCTACTTACAGGATTTAGGAAGGGCTGCAGCAAGATCAAGATTTAATTATTTGAGAATATGACCTTCAACAGACATGTGCAAAGCCACAGACCTCTGGGTGGTCCTGGGTTAAACTAGAGCCACCATTGGCACAGGGGAGACATCGACAATGATTGGTAGATGTGAGAACTGAGGGGAGGGAACTTAGATGGTTTCCTTAAAGATAGCTGGGTCTGAGGACAGAGGGAGGAGAGTTTTTTGGCTCTGAGAGGAGGAGGTTTTGCTCTGAAGGAGGCTGAGAGGAGAGAGGTCCTGGAGGGAGAGCTCAGAGGACTCAGGAGGAGTCAGGAGAAGGCTCTGGAAACATTTCTTGAAAGGAGGCTCTCTTGAAGGTGGAGCCTGAGGTTGGCATGAGAAGCCTTACCTAGAGAGATCTTGGGTGAGTGATAAAACCAACTGACTGATTTATTCATTCTTATTCCTTTCTTACTTTCTCTCTTTTTCTATTGATTAATAAGTGTATTATAAATTAAATTTCTCTATAAAACCCAGTTGGCTTGGGCATATTCATAAATTGGGAATATATTCCCTGGCAACCATTTTATATTTACATAAACCCAAGACACAGTAGAAAACATATTTCAGCAGTCATAATTGTTATATATTTCCCTTGCTCCCAAAACATTTTAATTTATCACAAATGACAATGGAATATTGCTTGCCTGGTTCAACTAGAATTCAGCATGCTATAAATGATGACTTAATTTGGAGATGTAATATAAGAGATATCATTAAGGATGAAAAGGGATGGGTTGGCTATGCAGTGAGATTGGATGAATAAAAGTAAGTCTGATTATTATAAAATTTTGAAAAGTTTATGAATAATTTTCCTGGGTATGGATGTAGATTTATGAAAGGACATGAATAGACATCACATAGCATGAGACTTGGAAAGTTTACAATTTGTATCTTTTAAAGGACTACTAGGACCATAAATATCACAGATACATAAAAGTATTGAATTATAACAATATCTCATACATGAGCACGAATAAAGTCCTTCAAATAAATGGATAGTTTAGATAAATGAACTTACTCCTACAATATCAGTTATTATTTTGTACTTGCCCAGTGCTATTTTTAGAAGCTATTAATAGTAGTAGGAATTAAGTACAGCCCTTTTTTCCTGACCACTGGTTTAAATAGTATCATGCTTATGTCCCTTTGTAATTTTTGTGTTGACTCTTTAAAGTGTTGTTGTCTTATTCATGACTTGTTTATTTGCTGATTGAAAGTGTCTAGACATCAGCTTCCTGGTTGTTGATTCTTTAAGGATGTGGAATGACTGGCAGTTGCTAGCCACCTGTAATAAAGATGTGAACCAATATTTGGTCAATGAATTTTTTACATTATCAAGTATTTATTACTTTCACTGATTTCTCTGTTGTTTTTTTTACCTCTGATTTTCCATTATAATTTTTCTTTCTTACCTCTTTTGTTGAATTTGTGTTCTCTGTTTGTTACTCTTTATACCTGGCTCTGGAAAGGTCAGCTTTTGTATCTTTTCTACTTCTGGTTTGCTTCTCTTTTATATCCCACCCTCATTTCCCTCCCTGTATTTCTCTTCACTGTGATTATAACCCCATGCCAAGAGTACTTCCTTTTGGCAGTAATTCCTACACAGCTGCTCTATCTTCTGGCTACGATTCCCTCGCCTTCAATCATGCTTCCATAAGGCTTTAGCAGTTTGCTTATCAGTTTTTTTCTCCCTGCTTTTGTCAGCCTATCATTCCTTTTAGCCTGTTATTTATAATCTCTTGTGGCCTCAATAATTTAATCACTTCTTCATTTTCCTCTTTAAACAATTAGCTTTAGAATTATGATTTATTTCCATGTCTTCAACTATCACCTCACTGCAAATGACACCCATATCTTAATGTACAAATTTGACCCTTATTTATCAGTCCAGGCACACAACATGAACTACCTCAAAGACACTGGGTATTTCTCTAATTATTGACAGGCTTATTATGACTGAGATTAAACCTTCTTTTTTGAATTCCAGAATATCAGAACAAATATAGTACTGAGATATTATGGAGTCTAAACACACTTTTTTTTAATAAATATAAGGAATTCTTTTAAATTATGATTCCACTGGTATCATTGGGTTCCAATAGTGCCAAAACCATGATTCCCCATTATTAATATTAGTTAAACTATTGTACAACAATTTTTGTCACAGTATGCCACTTTTCTTGTTAAAACAAGAAGATAACAAAACATAGTAACAAAATTAAGCAGGTCTATTGCCTTTTGAATAAAGTGTAAACCTCTTTGTCAGAAATTTCAATGTTTTCTGCACTCTGAGAAAAACATACTACCTTGTCAAACATTTTCACTTTTTTTCCTCAAACATTCCTTACATTCCAGACAAATAGGACTATCTACTATTCACCAAACATACCTTTTTCTTGACTACTTATCTTTATTCCTGTTAACAAACTCTATAATGATTACACCCCCCCAACAAGCCTTATTTTAAGATCCACTTTCTTTCCCTCCAGTTTCATAGAATTCTTATTTGCATTACTCTTATGCAATTGACATACTTTATTTAATATATTATACATCTAAATACATATCGTCATATCTTACTACTATCCTATCACAAGCTTGACAGGGAAAAGTGCTATTTCTAAGTATTTACATTTTCATACTTTCTATATCCCCAGCCCAGTGCCCTGCATGCTATACAAATCAATTATTGTTGAATTAAATTCAATCAATGAACAAGCATTTATTAAGTTTGAAATTAAAATAGCAACATTTTTATAATCTTTTCATTTATTGTAAATGATATGAATTTTAAAAACTTTTTAAACATTGTTGCACCTCAATAAATGTCACTCCACTGCTTAATGAACTTCAATAACTGTCCATTACCTAGAAGATAATATATAAATTTGTAATCATGGCATTCACAGTCTTTCATAATATAGTTCTAAACTAACTAACCCAACGTCATCTTCCATTACTTTCCTTTATATACTGTCTTTTCTAGGCAAACTTCTTTATGTCCCAATAGTATCTTACAAAATTATAACTCTGAGTTATTGTTCATGCCATGCCCATCACCTAAAATACCTATACTTTCCTACTTATTAGTTTTATCAATCAAACTAAAATCCTGTGGTTAAGCTTTGTCTAAATTCCTCAGTCCTTTTTAATATTATTGTTGATATTAATATCACTGGGCAGTTAAGCGGTAAGATGGATAAAGTGTTAGTTTTGAAATTTTCTGAGTTAAAATCTGCCAACAGAAATTTACTGGTTATGTGACCTTGGGTAAGTAATTTAACTCTGTTAACCTTAGTTTCCTAATCTGTAAATTGAAGTGGAGAAGCAAGTGGCAAACCACTAGTATCTTTGCCAAGAAAACCCCAAATGGGGCCACAAATAATTTGACAAGCCTGAAACAAGTGAAAAAATATTTATATCATTCATTAAGAATTGATATGTTTGAAAATTGTCTTGCAAATGGTATGCCTTTGGGCAAATCATTTAAATTTTCTGATACTCTGTCCCCTCATCTGTTAAATGGAGATAATCATATTTGAATTATCTACCACACAGTATTTTGAGAGAAAAGAACAAGGAAGACCTTAAAGTTATATGTGAATTTAATTTTATTCTTCTTGTTGTATTAAAATTAAGAAGTGTAAGAATCACTATAACTTATATAGTGCCAACGACAATACTGTTTTACAAATATCTTATTTAAACCTTCAAACAATTCTGGGAGTGTTACAAGGGAATCACTTTAAAAGACTGATATATATTAATTTAAGGTCGCCAAGGAATTCAGCTATATAATTCCTAAATGAAAACTCAAGTTTGCAGTCAATCTTTTATGGAGTTTAATTACAATAGGAGGAAGAAAGGAATTAGAGATAGAGAGAGAGAAAAAGGGAGAGAAAGGAATAGGGCTTAAATACCCCTTCTGTTTAGGCTGGGCCAAAAGGCCCAAGCCCTTAGATAGCTGGGGCAAAGAAAAGAGATCAGTCCCTATCACTCACGTGACCAAAATGGAGAAACAGTCTCAGAGGCCCCCACCTTCAGCTTCCTTCAGAGCAAGCTTCTCAGAGTACACTGCCACCACTCCGATCAACTCCTCAACCATCTCGAGTCTTCCGACCCCCCTGATCTTTAAGGAAACCATCCAAATTGCCTCCCCTCAGTTCTCACATCTACCAATCACTGTCCATCAATTTCCCTGTGCCAATGGAGGCTCTAGCTTAACCCAGGACCGCCCAGAGGTCTCTGGCTTTGCACATGTCTGTTGAAGGTCATATTTTCAAATGATTAAATCTTTGCTCCTTTGCTACAGCCCTTTCTAAATCCTGTTAACCTGAGTAGGGTAGAGATTGGAATAATTAAATTTTGATCTAGGCTGCAGCCCTTACTCAATCCTGTTAGGACTGAATAGGGTGGAGATTGATTCCAAGTATCTCCATTGTATCAATTCTAAAATCAATCATGACTCAAAGAATTCCTGTTCTATGCTTAAGCATAGGTCAAAGTCCTTTCCATTGTTCAGCAAAAGGTTTCTGTCCTAAAGTAATCTGAAGAAGGGAAGAGAAGGAACCTCCCATGCCAATGGGGTTCCCATTCCAATAGACTATCAGTAAGAAATTTTCCAAGTATGAAATATCCCAATGGTGAAATTTCCAACATTTATAAGTCTAAGGAATTTTGAGGTTTACAGGAGGTAGGAACTATTATTAACCCAATTTTTCACTTTAGGAAACTGAGATTAATAGAGGTAAAGTTACTTGCCAAGATCACATGTCTAATAAGCATCTGGGGGGTGGAGAGGTTCTGAACTCAGGTCTTCCTAACTGATTCCATGGTTCTATCTGCTGAACCACATACCTACATTTTGATTTGTAGATTCTTTAGAATCTTCAGCATCTTAACTATCAAACCATTTCTTTTCACATAAATCATTTTATTGTATATATCTAGCAATAAGTTTGGAATAGTACTAGTGGATTGATGTTGTTTTTCATCTAGATGAGGCAAATAAAATGGATATAGTTTTTAATCAGTGATGGTTAAACTTTTAGAGATGGAATGCTAGGCCTCACCACATATTCAACAAGCTGCTATCTATACCTTGAAAGACATTTTTCTTTCCTTTTATCTATTTTAAGTTAATTAATCAGGAACATGAAGTACCCCTACTTAATACTTAGTAAGTCACTAACCAAGAGAGTTCATACTTACTTAGTCATTAACAGTTATTCCTAAAAGAATACAAGCACTGCCCCCCTCCTACCTTCCCTCTCCACTCTTCCCTCAATGCTAGGCAAATTGAGAGACTTTGATTGGCTCCTGAGATGTGATAGACAAGCCCACAGTGAAAGGAAGGAGAACCCAGAGAGACAGGAAGTGATGAGAAGAAAACTGCTCATAAAAGCTAGCTGAGGGCATTCTGATTCATCTGTTGCCTTAGTGGCTCTTGCTGAGGGAGGACATCTGCATAGAGGGTCTTCTGCTTTGGAGGGATTCTTCTGCCTTGGACTTCTGCATTGGAGATTGATTCTGCTCTGGAAGGACTCTTGCTAAAGAGACTAAAATGATTCCTGGTTGGTGATCAGTACCCGAGGGAGCCTTTGTCAGAGTTGACTTGTATTTCTTCAGATCAGCAATTATAGGGTATTTACTACCTTCTATGTTCTACCTTCTTCCTACATTTCCTTCTCTTACTATCATTATTTTGTTGTAATAAATTTTTGTTGTAATAAATCTACTAAAGCTACTAACATACTTATAGTTTAATTTTTCATTTTTATAAATGATGACCACAACAATTCTTTTTAAAAATTCTTATATTTGTCAAGCCAAACTTTTAACTATTACATTTGGTAACCAATTTTAATTATTACAACTTCACTTTCACTCAGTATGTGAGCCACCTCCCCTCCATCACATTACCTCCATCCCATTACAGGGGAGAGAGGAAGTGCTCCCATTGGGCTGCTGGGCAGAGAGATGGGTGAAGTGAGAAGTCTCCTCAGGTACATGGAGAGGGGGAGGGGAACAGCTCTCTCTCATTCACTCTGGCTTTCTATTACTGAACTCTGGTGGGCAACTCCAGGCATGCACACCTTTTGAGAAGCATGCTATAGGTTTCTCAACCTGAGTTTATATAATGGAGATTCTTTTTTTTTTTCTTTTAAAACCCTTGCATTCTGTCTTGGAACCAATACTGTGTATTGGCTCCACAGCAGAAGAGTGGTAAGGGCTGGGCAATGGGGGTTAAGTGACTTTCCCCAGGGTCACACAGCTGGGAAGCGTCTGAGGCCAGATTTGAACCTAGGACCATAACTATCTTTGGGCCTGGCTCTCAATCCATTGAGCTACCCAGTTGGCCCAATAATGGAGATTCTGATAATCTGATAATCGAGTAAGTCAAAGAATAGCTAAGCCAGTCTAAGAATGTCCACATTCTACTTTTCCCACATTGACTAGAATAGTTTCACAAATTGAGTAAAGTATATCTGTTGATTCAGGTGACATGTGGAATTACCAACATGACTACTTAGGGGCCCCCAGTTTAAATTATTTTCCTCTACAGAGACACTGCGATGGAGAAGCATAGTTAGAGAAGAAGAGTTAAAAAATCCACAAATGTCATTCATCAAAGGAAAAACAGTAGGAAACAGTATATCGAGTGCCCTGAAGGGAAGGAAGGAGCAATATAAAACTGGTGGCACCTGACCACATTAAAGCATATCATACAAATAAATTCATCACTGCTTATGATCAGCAAATAAAAGAATCTCAGTGTTAGATGAACATATATACATTTGTTTTCTATTGAGAAAATCACCATGAGATGATCATATAAACACATGTTTATAATAAGTACCTGATGTCCAACATATGATATCCACAGAACAAATTTAACACTAATGCTAAAAAACAAACAGAACGAACAAAAAAACAACAACAACAAAAAAGAATTTGGTATGGTCTTGATGGGAAAGAAACCAAAATGTCAATAAGTAGTCCCTAAATAGAATTGCAATGACTTTCTCTATTTCCCTCCTATGGAACAGAATTGTTATGGGATGTGAGGTATACTTGGCAGCATTGGCATTCACTAAATAGGCAAAACATAATGGTAGAAATATCCACCAGAAACAATCAGGTGTAATTGTGGTCTGGCAGGAGAACTTTAGCAAGTAAGCATGATGCCAAAAGACCATAATGACTAGTTAGAAATGTAGTGGAATTGATGAATAAGAAAACACTCAGGAAAGGAAGGAAAAGAAGGAATATAACACTATAATAAACACACACAAATTAATTTTGTTTGATATATTAAGATCCTAATTTTACATGCAAGGAATCTGAAACTCACGAAGTTAAATGATTTTCCCAAGATCACACGGCTAATAAGTGAGAAAGTCAGGAAGAAACACATTCCTATTTAAGGCCAGTGATCTTTCCATGATATCATATTGTTCATAGTTTGGGATTGGTCTTTTATAATTTGATGATAAGAACAACCCCATGATAATCAGTTCCAGCTTTCTCAAATTAATATAACCAACTCGATATTGCTTCTCTTTAGTGACTAATATTTATTTACTGATTTCTCTCATTGTGTTAATCTTTTGGCACATAGTGGAGAAGTCCCAAGCTTTCCATATTCACCTTTCTGTTCTGGATGACAACGGATAACTTCAGCATGATATAGGGCAAAGAACAGTGGTTCCAGAATAGAGAAAAAATTTTAAATATTTTTCATGATCACTACCTGTATAACTTTTTTATGTGTAAAATGAAATGACTAGATTTGATGACTTCTGTGATCCCTTACAACTCCAGATCTATGACCTAGATCTTCCCCAGTTTCCTCTTGAAGGATCTTTAATAACTTTGATGACTCTTGGTGAGAACTTGGAATATTTTGTTGAACTATAATTATGAATATATCTATTTAATTTCCCTCCTCCTTTTCAATATGTCCTTCAGAAACTTAATTCCATTTTTTAAATAGGCATGTCCTTCCATGGAAAATTACTTTGCTTATATTTATTCAGAGGCATACATTTTGCCCCACCTTTAAATAAAACATATGCTCCTTAAGAGGGGATTGTTTCAGTTTTTCCTTGTTGTCCTTTGTTTCCAGTAGAATGAATGGCCTATAAAACTTGCAGAATTGCATTAAATCTATTTGTATGATAATCTGCAAGGGTCTTCTTGGCATAGTGGCATTCCTGAACCCTTCATGTCTTTTCAAAGGAAATAAAAGACATGACAAGTTCTATCAAGCTGTAATTGTTTCATATGTGTGACTAGCAATGGAGTATTCTCAAAATTCCTCTAAGGACTTACAAAATTCAGTGAGGCTCCTCATAAACCGTGTGAGTGATTTTGACTTTAGCATGAGATCTTGTATCAAAGGAGTTGTATTGGATGGTATTTATTTGTCATTAATTATAATCTTTTTTCAGTTAAATTCAATTAAAAGTTCTCAATCTAGATTTTTAAAAAAATCAACCATTCATCACAAGGGCCAAAACAAGATTTTTCTTCCACATCACAAATTCTAAGACATTCATTCAACACTAAAACTCATTTCAAAAATCATGATGTATTTAGCTGATATTTCATGAAAATGTGTTTGGAATGGACCTGTGATTTCATTGGTATACAGAACTCTTACTGATGAAAATCCCTCTGCCAATGAAATTTGGCACCTTCTTTGTAACACTATCTTAGAGAGTTTCCTATGGAAACTTAGATATTAAGGGAATTGTGAAGGCTCACAGAGCCAATGTGTAACACAATAACCATAAACTTAGGACTGATGCATTGTCATATACCATGAAATTTCCAGACTAGTTTCAAGTATTAAATGGGCAAATATTTATCCTTTAATTTGGTTAGTATTCTTTCACTACTTGGATAGACCAGTAATATCCACGTCTTCACATTTTAAGATATTTTTCTCCATATTTTCCATCAATTCTCCATAGAACATTTAGGCCAAATATCTATTAATCTTATTATATATATTTTAAAACTTAATGGATGCCAGAATAACACTTCAGGTGTTAAGTATATATGGAGGTATGTATGTATGGTTCCTTCTTGAAGTAGTGGTAAGTCTGAATCCTTCTGGCCTGTTCCAGAGAAATACAAGGTTTGGCAAATTCTATCAAGCTGGAATGATTTCAGATGTGGGACTGACAATGGAGTATAATCCTTGTAAGGGTAAATATTTCTATGTTCAGTGAGTCTTCATGAAAAGTTTGAGCGATTTAAGTTTTGTATATATAGTTAATAGCAGTCAAATCGCTATTTTATTTTTGTCATGAGAATTTACAGTGTTTTAAATATTTTTCAGATTACTTGTATGTACAATTTGTAGGAGGGACATTTCTTTCATTCTTGATAATGGAGAATATTATTTATTATCCCCTTTTTTAATCTGGCTCTTCTCCTAGCAGTAGTCTGCTTATTCACTCCCATCTAAAAGCTCCACGTTCTTTAACTTCTGTTATCTTTTGGCATGTTTTCTTATAAATATTTTGGTTTTGTGTTGTACCTCTCAATATGCCAGCATTAGGGCTCAAGATTGATAGTTACTCAGGTTGCCCAAAACAGCTTGTGTTTAATTTGCTTAACATGCTCAACAGCCCAAGTTCATGATTCAGACTTTTTGATGCCAACATTTCAAAAAGATTTAGATAGCATCAATTAAGGATGGAGCTCATATACTGAAATGGAAGGTCCAGATACTACTATTATTTCAATTGAGCAACTATAAAATCTCCACCAATATTTATATGTTATTTCTAGTATAAAAGAGATTCTTATTCATTAGATATTTTTATTATTAATTTTAAATTTATAGTTCATAGGGAATAGAAAGTATTAATAATGATATTATAGAAAGAGATCATAAATTATATTACCATTTTTCACTTTTGTCTTGTAATTGCATATTACTGGATGAGTTATCCAAGCTCAATGAGTGCCATGTTTTTAATCTATAAAATGGGGATAATCTCACTGCCTCTCACAAGTTTGATTTGACAAAAAGCCTATGTAAATTTCTATATAAATGTTAGAAATTAACCTATAAATAATCCAAAAAATCTTTTTTTTAACTGGTTGTTTCAAACTATTTACTCAGCCAAAACAATTTTAAGACTATATATTGGGTCAAACAGAGCACAGAGGAGAAAGAAAAAAAAAGGAAACCAGTGTAGTATTACTTATAAATTAGAAAATTTACTTTTACATATAATTTAATTTCATTACAATACTTTTATTTATTTAAAACATTGCTAATGCCAATAATCCTAACTTTATTTCAATCCTTTTATATGGTTTATATCTCATCAATGAAGGTAGTATCTCCACTAGTATAGAAAACTAAGTCTATTTATCTATCTATCTATCTATCTATCTATCTATCTATCTATCTATCTGACTGTCTGTCTATCTTTCTGTCTATCTATCTATATCTATCTTTCAAAAAGATCCCTCTATCCATGTTTCTATGTCTATCCACTGTATATCATTCTTGTTCATTTTCCCCAAGAATCCTACACAGAATATTAATTCCAATGTACTGGAAGTCTTATTTTTAAGAATCTGGATATTCCTTGGATATTAGTGCAGAAAACTGGCTTTTTTGTTGTTTCTTGTTCTTGAGAGGCAGTTGTGTTTTAGTTGACATGGAACTATCTTTAAAGTCAGGAAGCCTTGGGTTTAGATGTGACCCCTAGCATTTACAGGCTTTGTGACCCAAGGCAAATCATTTAATATTTATTATATATTTTAAGAGGCTCTCTAAGACCACACTTACAGAGAGGGTATTTATCTGCCATTGTAGAGAGAATTTCTTACTCTGGGATCTTGCATGACAGTGAAATCACAGATTTGAATAATATCCTACTTGCTTTATATTTTACCCCCATCAATCAGTCAATCAATCAATCAATATATATATATATATATATATATGTATGTATATATATATACACATTGATTTTGGTGTGAGGTCAGAGGACAGACAGTTGAGGAAATCAGGTTGCCTTGATGATACTTTTTATACCACTTCTTGCATGTAAATCATCATTGATAATATCCTGCATCCAATTTACAATCACAAAGTGTATCTACTTGTGCCATGATTTAAAATCATGTAGCATGGCCAGTGTGTGTTTTCAAACACATTGTTACTAATAAAAAGATATTTGATATCAAGGAAATCCTCATCTAATCCAACATTTTAAAAATGAGAAAGCATAGTTATTTTTAGCAAGTTATTCAAGGACCTATATGCAATTTGGAAAAGTCATTCAGTCATGTTTTCTAACTCCCAAATTCCAGCATTTTATATTGTGCCACACTATGTAACACATGCAAGTTACATTGGTGCATATATACAGTTCATATATTGGTTGCACACATATAACTACACTGATACACTAGCAGAATTTTACATTAGTAAAAAGAACAAGATTATCTTGGACTGGCAATTTGAAGACACAGATTATGAATTTATATCCTGGCATATCCACTTACTGAAGAGGTGTGTGATATTGAATAAATTAAATACTCTGATGTAATTGTGTTTTTAATCAGTAAAATAAGAATGATGATAAATTATTGTACCTTTGGGGGGGGTATACATGCACACTTATCAAAGATATGTGTGTATATATAGGTAACATGGTTTAGCGCAAAAATTTCCAATGTTTGACCCTCAAGTGATTAATCTTTACGTAGACTTACATGAAGAGATGATATTTGGTAATCATGACTTATTATAAATAAAATAAGGAACAAGTCACAATTTTGTTCATTTATCCATTTAAAATATTTTTCTATGGTTACATGTTCATGATTTTCCCTACCCCTCTTCCCTCCCTCTTCCGGAGCTGACAAGAAATTCCACTGGGATGTACATGTATCAATTTTCAAAACCTATGTTCATGTTATTCATATCTGCAATGGAGGGATCTTTTAATGTCAAAACCCTGATCATATTCCCATTGAAATACATGATCAATCATATGTTTTTCTTCTGCATTTTGTGAAAGAGAAAATGGGAAAGCATGCAAAAGCCAGAGGGAAAGCATGCAGCAAGACAAGAAGCAATGGCTGAGTGGTGACTGTCAATCAAATGAAGATTCTGATTTGGAATGTTACTGGAAAAGGCAGTTTGGAGCCAAACCAACTGTGGGTGAATTCTGGACTTGGATGATGGTGGTTGCCTTTGAATCACGGTCCTGACTGATTTCCTGGATGCTTTGAATCAGGGAAGGAAGAAGCTGGGATTATCTCTGGGACTTGGCATAATTAAGCTGGAGATGGCCTGGTGACTTTGAAGGCAGAAGAAGAAGAAAGACAATAGTCCATGTATCTCTCTGACTTGCTCTGTTGGTGATAGTGACTGAAATATTAGACCTTTTAACCATTTCTCTCAATATCCTCTAATCTAAGGCTAATTATAGAATTAGGGAAACCCTCAACCCTCTTACCTCCATCATTCATCTTTTTCCTTTCTTCCCCAAATAAACCCTTACTTAAGATAAAAGAAGATAGAAAGTATTTTCATAAGTGCTCTGTGGGGTAGTTGTTTTGGCAGCCATTGTTGGTTATTGGATTTATAACATCCTATACAGTAAAATGACCACCATGATTGTAGATTCAGTTGAATAGCTTGGCAACACCATGATGTTCATACTACAGATGCCATTCCAAAGAGAAACTGTCTCCTGGCAGATTATGACTCAGGTTTATATCATTTCTGTGGCTGCTATACAGATCCCTCAATATTATCTATTACAGTTTCTACTCCCACAGTTCTTTTTCTGGATGTGTATAGTGTTCTTTTTCATAAGTTTCTCTGGATTGTCCTGGATCATTGCATTGCTGCTACTAGAGAAGTCCATTACATTTGATTGTACCACAGTGAATCAGTCTCTGTGTACAATGTTCTCCTGGTTCTGCTCCTTTAACTCTGCATGAATTCCTGAAGGTTGTTCCAGTTCACATGGAATTTCTCCAATCCATTATTACTTTCAATACAATAATATTCCATCACCATCAGATACCACATTTGATTCAGTCATTCCCCAATTGATGCTATAAATATTTTTGTACAAGTATTTTTCCTCATTATTTCTTTAGAGTAAAAACCCAGCAGTGGTATGGCTGGAGCAAGTCATAATTTGGGAACCATCATATTGAGGTGTGGTTATGAGGACAGAAGCTTGGTGCATACATCTTGGAAGGAGAGATATCATAACTGTAATTGTACATGTATGCAAATGAGAAATTGCAACCTCTACTTCTTTATCCAAAAGATATGTCACAGAGGTGAATAGAGATTCTATGGCTAAGCTCTTTGTTACAGTTGTTGCTGATTTGACTGAAAAAAGAAAATACATAGTGAGATGAGAAACACACTTGGTGTCACTTGTAAAATAAAGTGTTTAGAGATCATCAATGGGGAAACTCCCTTCTCCCTCCTGAGAAAAAGGGGATCTCTGCTCTAAATCTAATTTCTATTTTTAAATTTTTTATATTTCAATGATTTTTAAATATTAAAAATTTAAATATTCACAAGACTCTAAAATAATTAAAGTGTATTTGTAAAGTGTTTGATGAGGTAAACATCATGTAATATTGTTTTTAACATTATATTTGTTCAAAAGCAGCAACAAAAGATATTATAGTTGTCTCCACTGAGAGATTGAAACCCTTTTTCATCTAATGTAGAAAAAAAGTATTTTAATGTAGAAAAATCCATCTTATAGCAGCATAGAGAGAAGATCTAGGAAGCCCATTTCTCAAGTAGATACTATAATTTCTATCTATACACAGAACAAGAAGACTGTGACTGAGGAGTGCTCACTCACCAATCCCTTATTTCCAAGAGGATTATTGGACTGAAATTATACCGATATACTTATTTGTCCAATATTTACATGTCTGTTTTAAATAGCTCTGTCTCTGTTTCTGTCTGTCTGTCTGTCTGTCTCTCTCTCACTCTCACACACACATATATATACATATATATATATATACACACACATAAACATGATAAAGTCTCTTTAGGCAGGGGTATTAGTACTTTTTATTCTGGGATTCTTCACCAGATGGGTGCTCAATATTACTCAGATATTTATCATTAAACACTGTGGTAATTCTTTATGGTAGGAAAAAAGTAAGCCTTATGATTTTAAACTGTCACAGATTTTTTTTTTTTTTGGTATAAGAATATATCAGGACTGTCAATAAGGAAAAGTTTCATTAATAAGAAAAAGGATTCATTTTAAGACATGCCCTATCCAAATGGTCTAAAGCAATTTTCCCATATAAATTCAATCAGTTAAACTGCAGTCCTTGTTGGAATAAAGATAATATCTGTGAGTAGAGAGAGATTAATTCTTTAGTTGAAGCTAGATGGCAGAGTGGATAGAATGTAGAATCTGGAGTCAGACAGAAGACTCATCTTCCTGAGTTTGAATCTGTTCTCAGACATTTGATTGGCTGTGGGACCTTGAGAAAGTCACTTAACCCTCTTTGCTTCAGTTTCCTCATCCATAAAATGAGCTGGAGAAGAAAATGGCAAACCATTTCAGTAACTTTGAAAACCCCCAAAAGAGACATGAGAAGTCATACAGAACTGTTGCCATGAACTGTATCATTTAAAAGAGTGGGAGCCATAAACTGTAAGAGTTAAAATGGTTGAAGATATAAATTGTGATAGATATAAGAGTGGGTGAGTAAATTTGACTGCAGAAAATATGTTTTCACTACAGTGTCTTGTTTATAAATCAATATATAAGGTGGTCACCAGGGAAATATTCCCAATTATTAAATATACCCAAGTCAACTGGGTTTTATAGAGATTTTAATTAATTAATAGAATGAGGAATTAAAGAAGGAGAGAGAATAAAAGAGGAATAAGTATGAAGGGCCTTAGCCAACATGTCCTAGACCTGAGTCTTAAGAGAGAGATCAGTCAGTCTTTAATCACTCACCACAAGATCTGTCCAAGCAAGGATTCTAGTGATCAGAGAGCCACCAGCTACAATTCAGACTTCCCAGCTGACTGTCCAGAGAGAGACCCAGGAGAGACAGAGTCCTCCTCAAAGGGAGTTCCAGCCAGAGACTGTCCCAAGAGCCTGTTTCCAGAGCTCTCTCCCAACAGCCTCCTTAGAGATTGTCTTTTTAACATTTCAATTTCTTTCTTTAAATCTTCCACTGATGTATTGTCTTCCTCAGGTCTTTTTACACGACCTTTATAAACATAGGTTGCTACTCTCCTGAATTCTTCAAGGTCCATAGAGTCCCAATTAGGACAGCTAGTTTTAAAGTAGTCTTTTACCACTGAACAACAATTCTTAACGAATTGCCTACGTATTTGCCTAATGTCTCTTTCTCTGGATAAATCAAGGTCCATATATGTATTTCCTACATCAAAAAGTCTGTCCATAAACTGGGAGGGTGTTTCATCAATATCTTGTTGGGTTCTTTCAAATTTTGACCATTTTTCAGGTCTATCAGAGCAAGCTCTCATGGCTGTCAATAATGCTTCTCTGGCCTGGTTTAGTTTTGTGTGATCTAGTTCAACACTGGGGTTCCAATGTGGATCTTCAGTTTGCCAATAATGTCCTCTTCTTCCTCGTTTTTGATTAGCCAGAGAGACGATATTATTTTTCTCTCTCTTTGTCAATAATGCTTCTAATAAATTCTTAACATCCAACCAAGTGGGGTCAAAAGTTCTGAATATGTTCTCTAATTTGTTTATAATTAATATTGGTTCGTCCAATTCCTGAAGGGAGGAATTGGGAAGGAATTGTTCCCCCACCCAAGAGTTGGGGACAGATAGAGGAAGGAGTTAGGTTTTCCTTCTACTTCTTTCCCTCCTCAACAAAACACTTATTATTTCTATGTATTTTATTAGCTCATAGACAGGTTATAAGGATCAATGGCAACATGTATGTAAAATACTTTGCCTTCATACATCACTATACAAATATGTAAATTAGTAAAAAAAAAAACCACAAGGGCTAGCAAATTATTGTTCAGCAAGCTAAAATGATCTAATATTATTTTTTTAAATGGTGAGTTTTCCTAATATCATTATATTTTAAGGGCTTGTGGAATGAGACATTTTTAATTAAAAAATAAAAGTAAAGTTTATTTCCTACTTACATGTGTGAATCTGCTTGACTCCTCTATTCAAATAAATATATCTTCAGCTTAATTTTTATATTTATTAACACAGGAGACCAAATTTCTAACTTAAATTCTATTATTTTCTATTAAATTTGAGGCTCTCCTATCTGAATAATATCTGTTTTATATGGTTGAGTGCCATTAGTCACAAAATTAATGTCAACAAAATATCTGAATTGAATCTATATTGATCTCAAGCAAGAGAAAATCACAGTGCAGTTTCTATCTATATCACAATACAGCATCAGCTTTGTTTCAGCTAATTTGTGTGTCCAAAGTTTTGTGCCCCACTCAACCTTTAGTTGAGACCTATATCTCAGCCTCTTCTCTGCAACCATGAAAGCCATCTTAATTTAGGTCTAAGCTTTTGCCCTGATTGGTTTTCTTAATATTTTGAGGTCTGAGTAATCTTCTAAGATTTTTTCATTATTATTTCATTAGTCTACTGTAAGAATTAAAATTAAGAGACTAGCCTTAAATAAATAATTTTATTAAATCAAAAGTATTAGGAGGAAAGATGGAAAAATAGGAGAAAGATATATATTTTACTTACAGCTACATTTAGCTTGGTAAATCTATAGCCTCTATGAAGTCCTCCCTTGCCATGCTCACAAATCAGTCCAGTCAGCTACAGAACACTGAAGCGAAGAGAAATTCTCTCTTGCCTCAGTTTATCAAACTTCTCTGCCCACTAACTCCCACATATCACATCTCAGGAACCAACCATGGCTCTCTCTTTTGCTTGCGATCGCCCCGGGGGAGGGGGAAGTCCAAGGGTGTTGCAGGGAAGATCATCCTGCCCTCCTTGTCTCATGATATTCTTGACTCCATTGCTCCATTTTTCTGGCTGCTGTTCTACCCTCATGACTCAATCTATCCAATGATTTTGCTCACACAGTCTTCACTTCCAGGCCCCATGCCAGGTTCACTTAGTCATAAGGGGGAAGAGTCAATTTTCCTTTGCATACTACTCAAAATTATCAATGGTTTTCTGTTGCCTACCCAAGACTTAATCTCCTTATCTTGGAAATCAAGACACTCAGTGATTAACTTCCAATCTAAATATACCTTCTTATCTTATAATATTCCCTTTCCCATAATTCATTTTTCCTACAACCTTTACCTTCCATCATAGAATCAATATTAAGTATTGACTCCAAGGTAGGAGAGTAATAAAGGCTAGGTAACTGGCATTAAGTAACTTTCCCAGGTCATACAGCTTATCAATATCTGAGGACAAATTTGAACTCAGGCCTTCCCATTTCTAGGTCTGGCTCTCAATAGATTGAGCCATCTGACTGCCCCCATACAATCCATTTTTAAAAATAAACAAGCATCTCTCTATCTCTTGTCCTCTTTCCTCTCCCATCTCCTTGCCTTTGCTGATATTGACTTTCCATTCTTGGTGTAAACCACTTCTCCCCAGACACAACAATTTCCATGTCTTGAAGTCCTTCCCCTCCTTTTAAGTCCAGATCAGGTGCTGCTTCTTCCATATCTATCTTAAAATTTTTTGGTAAATTGTTGGATCTTCATTTACTTCTATCATATTTTTCTTCAATCTTTTGTCTAGGTACTTATATCCACTCTTCCATTGTCTTAAAATAATTGAGAACAAATATTTCACGATTTTCATTCTCCCTCACCTGGCATGATACTTTCTAATTATTACTTAATTAATGCTAGCTGAAATGAAGTAAATACAACTTTTCCACAAATCACCTACTGTCATCTCGGTAAACACTTCTGTGATTCAGGAGATAAAATAAGTTTTTCTTTAAAAAACATAATCATTTTAATAATTCTAATTTTTCTTTTCAGTTAGGTAATCATATGCAGTTTAATAATATTGATCAGTAAATTTCACTAAGGGCCTCTTTAAACACAAACCACCAAAATCAAAATAGCTATATGATGCTATGAAAAATTAAGTAATTCCATAAAATCACATATTATCTCACCTCACAGGCCATCTAGTTCAATACATCCCTGATCACGAATCTACTTTTTGACATACCCAACAAATGGTCATTCAGCTCATTCAGCTTTGCTTCAAGATGTCCCAGTAGGGGACAATGCTATTTGCTGGTCTTGTGATTGATTGCAAACAAATAGGAGAGCTGTGGCACATACAGAGATAGATATTATTTGACCCCTTCCTCCCAGGTGTGTGATTGCCAAAATCTTACACTGAAGAAATTGAAATTAGAAGTTGATTACATTGACTGCTTCAAGGTAGGGGGCAATTCACTATTTCCAGATAAGTGTTGTTTTTTTTTTTTAGTTTTCCTTTCTTGAACATATTGGTTTTACAAGATAGAGATTGAGTAGTAAAAAGCTTCCAGATCAGAACCAGGGTAAAAATGCTGTGGATTGCACATTTATTAAATACTGATATGAGTATTAATGTGAATGCCTGAACTACTATGTAAAAATAGGAACTAAAAGGCCAGATCTTATAGATGTCATGGAAGATGAATTAATTTATAGATTTTGGAGCCTGAATATCCAGTTGTCCAGGGAGAAATATGAAACAAAACATTTCAGATGAGAGAATTGGGAGAATAGAGGTGCCACAAATATATACATCAGAAGAAAGAGCAAGGTTGATCGTTTGCTTCTTTGTTTTGGGAGGAAAGCAATACTGAATTATATTTTATATAGTAGAGAATCATAGAATATCAGAGCAGTAAGAGACTTCAGAAAGCATCTGATTCACATTCTTCATTTCACAACAAGGTTAGTACACCTCAACTAGCATAGTGTTTTACATAGATTAAAAACCTAATATATTTCTATTAATTAATTGATAGTATTTAGGTCACTAGGGCAAAGAAAAAATAGAATATTCTTATAGAAAAATGTAAAAGTGTTGAATTTTAAAATGTAATTATTTTGTTCTGTCATAAATTCTCCATTTTATTTTTTAACCTGTGTTCACTGACTATAGACAAATAAATAGGGTTAAGGAATGTTGACACATTTGGAGAAAAATACATTTCTGAATAATTAGCTTAATCAGAAACTATTTAACTTTATAATTCACTTTACAAAGAAGGAATCAAGTTTTAGATATTACTTTCTTTACTATCAGGGAATCAAAGTAACATCATCACTAGGCTTAGATCTCAAAAAACAGAGTTTTATTAATTAGCATTGGGGTAGTAATACATAAAATCCATTTACATGATGACTTTAATCACTTTTACCTTAGAATCATTACCAGCTGATTACAACAGGATAAGTAGAAGAAAAGTAGGTATAATCTTCATGTGAAAGAATTATTTTTCTTTCTTTTGTTATCTATTGTTTTCTGCCAATTAGGATGGAATAAGATGAGGTGTGACATTAAAGATTTTTTTTTCTAAACTCACTAGAAGTTCTACATCATCTTGATGCTTTTAAAGTAATCACTTTGGCAAACTATGCCTACTCCAATGATTCAGTCTTTGTTTATGCTTTTGGAACTCCTTTCATGAAATTGCCTTTAAAGCCTGTGGTGCATCCATTTAAATATCTTGAGCAGCAACAAATCATTTGAGGGTGGATTTGAGTTTTGGGAACTGGACAAAACCCATTTTGTGCCAAGTCCTTTGAATAAGGTAGTAAACCAATTTGACCAATGATCATTTCAGGTCATAAGCCACAGTTAACTATGAAGTCAAAAATATCACCTATTTAAGCTTGCAATTTGGCTACACAGATATTTTGTAATGAAAGGTTACAGAAATGGTTAGAAGCCTGATAAAAACACAACTATAGTATATTTAACTATTTGAAATCACCACCTATCCCAATTATTTTGAATTGGTGGTATTTAATGACACACATACATGGAAATATAAATATTCATTCCTTAAAATTGATATCAGTGAATTTAAAAACAATTTTAGAATATATTCTTTTTTTTTTTGCTAGTAGCATCTCTTCATTGGTGAAGGATCAAGCAAATAACAATGGAATTGTAACAATGAGTTTGTTTCTTTTTGGTTTGATATAAAGAGAGCCTTAAAATTTCCTTTTTTTAAAATAATTTCTCTTAGTATTGGAAGGAAGTTTGAGAGGTCCTCTAGGACTCTCAGTCCCTCAAGCTTCTTTGTATAATAGGCTATCAAGAAAATAGGAAAAATCTTCACACATCCATGACTTTCAAAACTATCATTAAAAAAAATAGAAGAATGGTTAGAAAGGACAGTGTTCCTTCTGGTGTGATACCAGTAAAAGCTGTAGGTAATTTGTTTTGCTCAGAATGAAGATCATTATGAGACAAAACTAAAGATAGGGCAGCAGTGGTTTACCATCTAATTTTAAAAGCATTTGTCATTACACACTTTTCATTGGTATCACATGCAAATCACTAAAAAGAATTATTGAGAAATAATATCTATTATCTAAATTTCTAAACATGTATTTCCTACTTTTCAAAATCTTTGCTTAATACAAAGTATTATACATTATTTTTGTAATAGAACCAAATTCATAATTATATTTAGTTAAACCAAGCAATTTTATATGAAACAAAGCACTGTACCATGACTTGGTATATACAAAGACTAAGTTGCAAAACACCACCAGCTCTTAGGAAATTTATGTTCTACTGAAACCACTCTACCACCACATAGTCATAGTCCCAATCTTGTTCTCTCTAGATGGAATGAAATTATCTTGGTTCCTTTAATCAATCCCTATTAGTTATATTGGAGTGAGAAAGATCATTTGTCCCACAGTCTGCCACTGAAATATTTACCATGTAGAGAAGTGTCTACAGGACAAGTAATATGGATTCAAAACCAATCACTTTGAACTTGAGTAATATTTCCTATTTTCTCTTTTTAAACTGCTGTATCATATATAAACACAAGGAATCATTCTAATACCTGAAGAAAGTTTTAAATACATATTCAGGAATGAGTAAGGTATCTATATGTCAACACATTAAAGATAAATGTCAATACCTGAAATGTCTTCTAGTTTTATTTTCTCTCTCAGATTAATATAATATATGAGTACGGCATTATTTTTTCCTCTTTTGAAAAAAAGGAATACAATTTTGCTCCAATTGGTTAGTTGTTTTCCTTAGCATTCAATGGATCTACTCTTGGTAAAGGTATCAGATGACCAAGAATGAAGCTCATTGTAAGGAAGATTCTGGAAATACATATCAGGTACTATTATTAAAAACCCCTGACTCTTATGAGGCATTAATTTTTTTTTATCTAAATTACCTTATTTGAAGTAAACATGACAGCTCTGAGATATGTTTTGTTTGACCCCAAACTATGGCTTCAACAATTCTCAATTCAGAAAGATAAAAGCATATATGACCTACTTTTTAAGTTTAATCTGTATTATTGGCACCTTTTCCATCATTTCTATATGCTTGGCAGTAAACAAATCAATGGATCAACTTCTAACTTGTAGTATTCCCTTGTTTTTGTGGAATAAATGAATATCTCAAAAATTTAACAGTTGACTCCCTCAAGAAATTTAGAGTTGTTCTCTAGTCCACCCCAATGAGAAATACCAGAGGTAAATTACTAATGGAACTCCTTTATTGGACTGTAAATTATAGTTTTAGAGAATATACTAGACAACCCATGAATTTATGATATTTAACCAAGTTTTCCCAGCCTCAAGATTAATTTATTTTCTATGATTACTGACTCATTGAGTAGGTATTCTTACCACCATTTTAATAATTAGGAAACCAGGGTTTGGAGAATTTAAACATTGTACCTGTGAAAATCTGTCTCCAAAATTTTACAGAAGACAATTAAACTCAGTTCTCCCTAACTCCAGTTTTAGCATCCTATCCTAGAAAGTAATAAGACTTCAAGAAACTCTGTGTTTGTTTCCACTTTGAGTGTTCATTCTTATGATGGAGACTTCCATTCCTTTATACTTTAGGAGAAAGCATTGAAGGATTATTTTGCAAAGGAAAAAGCAAAGGACTACAAAATAAACTTAAAAAAGTTAAATTCCTATGCTATAATAACAGACTCCAGAAATAAAGAAATATAAAATGCATATTTTTCTTTTTGGGACATGACAGTCTTTCAATGCATACTCAGTATCTGTAGAGATTGGATTGCAAGTGTTCCATAAAGATGTAAAGAAAAATGTAAATAAGTGGATAATATTTAGTGTTCATGACTTAATTACGATAATATAGTAAAAATATAAATGTTGCCAAAGTTAAAATAGAGGTTTAGAGCTAAACTAATGCAACTGCCAAGGTGATACTTTATAAAACTAGACAAAATAACACCAAAATTCATTTGGAGGAAAGAAAACATCTGCAGTTATATGGGTAATAATGAAAAAAAACACATAAAAATGAAGAGGGGTGGTATTAGAATGGCATTTACAGACCTCAAAATCTTGACATTTATGGCTTATAATTTTGTTAAGAAAAAAGCTTGATAAGGACACTTAGGGGCAAAAGCCACAATCCTGTGGTTCTTTCCTTTTTTTAGGTATTCCTTCTGTATTCCATTTTTAATTTTTCTGTAAGTAAAGTTCTTCTAAGTTGTTTTGAAAAACATTTTTTCATAACTTCTGGAAGAGGTAGCTAGGACATGAAATAGAAAGAATGCTGGACTTACTGTTGAGGCTTTTGTAGATGTCAGGTGAAAGGTTGGAAGGAGTATCAGATGAGTTTTGGTGTTGCCTCACAGCTTGCTGACTGTGGTCAAATGACTGATTTACCTTTCCCTCATTTTTCTTATTTGTAAATTGCGATGATTATAGTACACTACTCACAGGATTCTTATCTGATTTGTTCTTATAGGTGATTTTTCCCCTACCTTGACCAGGGAGGGGAAACCTACCAGACCAGAACCAGGACTCTATCATGCTTCTTAGATACAAGCTCCAATCTATGCTGACACATATGACACTCCATCTATCCCAGCTCCCCTTTTTTCAGCTACTATCTTGGGCTTATTTCCCCACACACAATTGAAATGTAAAATCCTTAAATGAAGGCACTATTTTACCTGTTTGTATTCCTATCCCCAAAGTCTGACACATAACACAAGTTTAATAAGCAAATAACATATAAAAGCAATTATTAAAATAAAAACAATTTTAATTATGTGAAATTAAAAAAAAGTTTTACACATATAAATTTACTAAATCTAACATAAGAAGGGGGATGTTTAAGTATGAAAAATCTTTGTACCAGATATTTTTGTTAAGACTGTGATAATCAATAATTAGTCAACTAAAAAAATAAAATTAGAATCAACATTAGTTAGAATATTAACAAGTGGTCAAATGATATGAAAAAACAATTTTCAAAAGAACAATTACAAACCATTTATTTAAACCATGTGAAAGAATACTACAAATCATTATTATAAAAAATAAATGTAGATCAAAACACTCCTGAGGATTCATCATATGTTCAAAAAATGATGAAGAAGATAATGATATCAATTTAGAGGAAATATGGAAAGAAATATTGTAAATACATTATTAATGTATCTCTCTTTATAAATATATATATATATAACAAATATATAATGTAAATAAATATCACACTTAAGCATATATACATATGTGTGTGTATAAAGCTATTATGGGAAGTAATTTAAAAATACATTGCCTATATCCTTTGACTCAGAAATTTTGTTAGGTATATAATCATAAGAAATTATTGACAGAAAGAAGACCACTGATATGCCAAAAGGTTTATAGCATATCATTTTATGTAATAAAGAACTAGAAATAATGGATATGACCAGAATTATATAAATTCCTTAAATGTATACATATATTGCATTTATATATCATGGGAGATGTTTGTCCCATAAGAAAATGAGCAAAAAATAAATAGATCATGAAAAGACATATAATAATATGTAAAGTGAAAAAGCACACCTACCCACATACTCAAACATATGCATAGACAGATACAAAAAGCAAGATTACAACCACATGAATGGGGAGAAAAAGAACTGAGATATTATATTTTTTCTACTTTCTAATTCTTTTTATTCAGTTACTTGAAGAAACAATATTAAAATTCCTTGCTTACTTTTTGCAATTTAAATTATTTTCCTCCCTCCCTCCTATCTGATATAGGTCATTACAGTGCTGTCATGCAACACAAATTTCTTTATTCTTCATAGAAAAGAAAACAAATATCACACATATAAGAAAAAAAAAACTCATGAAGAAAATAAGACAAGAAATAGGATCTGACAATTCTTTCTCTGGCTATGGATAGTATTTTTAACCATGGATCTTGAGATTGTCTTAGGTTCTTGATTTACTGATAATAGTTTATTCCTTCACAGTTGATCTTTGAAAAGTATTTGTTTAGTGTAATATAAAATGTTCTCCTGGTTCTTCTCATTTCACTTTGCATCAGTTATATGTTTTTTCCAAGTTTTTTTTAAATTTCACTGAAATAATCCCATTCATCATTGCTTATGGTTCAATAGTATTCCATTATAATCATATACTGCAATTTTTTCAGCCATTTCTCAATTGATGAATCTCCTTTCAGTTTCCATTTTTTTTCTACCAGAAAGAGAGCTGCTAAAAATACTTTTGTTCAAATATGGACTTTTCCTTCTTTATGGACTCTTGGGATATAGAAATAGTAGTGTTATTTTGGGGTCCAAAGGTATGTACAGTTTTATAGCTTTTGTGGCATAAATCTGAATTGCTCTGCTTAATGTTTGTATCAATCCACAGCTTTTCCAACAGTCTATTATTGTTTTAATTTTCCTGCATCTTCTCCAGAATTATTATTCATTTTCCTCTTTTATCATATAAAACAATCTGATAGGTGAAAGGTGGTATCCTAGAGTTGTTTCAATTTGAAATTTTCTAATTTTGGGGGTTTTGGAGTATTTTTTATGTGACCACAAATATTTTTGAAATTTTCATCTGAGAATTGTCTGTTCATATCCATTGAACAGACATCTGAAATCTATTCAGAAATGATTTGTATTTTTATAAGATTTTTTAAGGTCTTGATGTTTGAGAAATGAAGCCTTTGACAGAGATATTGACTATATACTTTTTCCTGTTATTTGTTTCCCTTTTAATATTAAAAAATTTTCATTTGGTCATTTTCAAACGTAATAACATTTTTATTTTATATTTTTTAAAATAAAATTATATTTTATAAATATATATTTATATATTTATAAATATATATTTATAAAATAAAATAAAATTATATTTTATTCCTTCCTCCCCTTCCCCTGCACTTCCTGTACCTGATGTGCAACTACACTGGTTATTACAAGTGACCTTGATCAGAACCTATTTCTACGTTGTTGATGTTTGCACAAGGATGTTGATTTAGGGTTTTTCCTCTGAATGTGGATAGTGTTTTTTCTCATATATTCCTCCGGGTTCTTCCGGATCACTGCATTGCCACTAATGGCATTACATTCGATTGTACCACAGTGTACCACAGTGCACAGTCTCTGTGTACAATGTTCTCTTGGTTCTTCTCCTCTCACTCTACATCACTTCCTGGAGGTTGCTCCAGTTCCCATGGAATTCCTCCACTTTATTATTCCTTTGAGCACAATAGTATTCTATCACCAACATATACCACAATTTGTTCAGCCATTCCCCAACTAAAGGGCATCCCCTCATTTTTCAATTTTTGCCACCACAAAGAGCATAGCTATGAATATTCTTGTACAATTCTTTTTCCTTATTATCTCTTTGGGGTACAAACCCAGCAGTGCTATGGCTGGATCAAAGGGCAGACAGTCTTTAGTGCCCTTTGGGCATAGTTCCAAATTGCCCTCTTGAATGATTAGATCAGTTCACAACTCCACCAGCAGTGCATTAATGTCCTAACTTTGTCACACCTCCTCCAGCAATTCATTAATTTCTGTTGCTGCTAGGTGTGAGGTGATACCTCAGAGTTCTTTTGATTTGCATGTCTGATTATAAGAGATTTAGAAAACTTTTTTTTTGTGCTTACTAATAGCTTTGATTTCTTTGACTGAAAATTGCCTATTTATGTCCCTTGCCCATTTATCAATTGGAAAATGGATTGAATTTTTTTTGTACAATTGATTTAGCTCTTTGTAAATTTGAGTAATTAGACTTTTATCAGAGGTTTTTGTTAGGAAGATTGTTTCCCAATTTGTTACTTCCTTTCTAGTTTTGCTTACATTGGTTTTATTTGTACAAAAACTTTTTAATTTTATAATAAAAATTATTTATTTTACATTTTGTGATTTTTTTCTAAGTCTTGCTTGGTTTTCAAATCTATCCTTTCCCAGAGGTCTGATATGTATACTATTCTGTTTTCACCTAATTTACTTATAGTTTCCTTCTTTATGTTCAAGTTATTCACACATTCCGAGTTTATCTTGGTATAGGGTTTGAGATGTTAAACAAAACCTAATCTCTCCCATATTGTCTTCCAATTTTCCCAGCAGTTTTTATCAAATAATGGATTTTGGTCCCTAAAGCAGGGATCTTTGGATTTATCATAGTCTGTCTTGCTGAGGTCACTTGACCCAAGTCTATTCCACTGATCCTCCTTTCTGTCTCTTAGTCAGTACCAAATTGTTTTGATGACTGCTGCTTTGTAATATAGTTTGAGATCTGGGACTGCAAGGCCCCCTTCCTATTATATATTTTTTTTTCATTATTTCCCTGGATATCCTTGATCTTTTGTTCTTCCAAATAAACTTTGTTATGTTTTTTTCTAAATCAGTAATGAAATTTTTTGGAAGTTCCATGGGTATGGCACTAAATAGATAGATGAGTTTGGGTAGGATGTTCATTTTTATTATATTGGCTCATCCTACCCATGAGCAGTTAATGTTTTTTCCAATTGCTCAAGTCTAGTTTTAGTTGGGTGGAGAGTGTTTTGTAGTTGTGTTCATATAGTTCCTGTATTTGTCTTGGGAGATAGATTCCTAGGTATTTTATTTTGTCTAAGGTGATTTTGAATGGGATTTCTCTTTCTAGTTTTTGCTGCTGAGCTGTGTTGGAAATATATAGAAATGCTGATGACTTATGTGGGTTTATTTTGTATCCTGCAACTTTGCTAAAGTTGTCCATTATTTCCACTAGGTTTTTAGTTGATTTTCTAAGATTCTTTAAGTACACCATTATATTATCCGCAAAGAGTGATAGTTTGGTCTCCTCATTGTCAACTTTAATATCTTCAATTTCTTTTTATTCTCTAATTGTTCCAGCTAGTGTTTCTAGTACAATGTTAAATAATTGAGGTGATAATGGGCATCCTTGTTTCACTCCTGATCTTCTAGGGAATGCATCTAGTTTATCCCCATTACAGATGAATTTGGCTGATGGTTTTAGATAAATACTGTTTATTATTTTTAGGAGAGACCCTTCTATTCCTATACTATCTAGTCTTTTCAGTAGGAATGAGTGTTTTATTTTGTCAAAGGCTTTTCCTGCATCTATTGAGATAATCATGTGATTGTTGTTCATGTTGATTTGCTTGTTGATATGGTTAATTATGTGGATGGTTTTCCTAATATGAACCATACTTGTATTCTTGGTATAAATCCCACCTGATCATAGTGAATAACCCTCATTATTACTTATTGGAGTCCTTTTGCTTGTATCCTATTTAATATTTTTACATCCATGTTCATTAAGGAGATTGGTCTATAGTTTTATTTCTCTGATTTTTACCTGCCTGGCTTTGGAATCATATTTGTGTCATTAAAGGAATTTGGTAGGACTCCATCTTTGCTTATTATGTCAAATAGTTTTATAGTTTTGGGATTAGCTGTTCTTTGAATGTTTGATAGAATTCACTTGTGAATCCATCATGCCCTGGGGATTTTTTCTTAGGGAGTTCTTTGATGGCTTGTTCAATTTCTTTTTCTGATATGGGGATGTTTACGTAGTCTATTTCTTCCTCTGTTAATCTAGGCAATTTGTATTTTTGTAAATATTCATTCATATCACCTAGATTGGCATATTTATTGCCATATAATTGGGCAAAATACTTCTTAATAATTGCCTTAATTTCCTCTTCATTGGAGATGATGTCTCTTTTTTTCATCTATGATACTTTTAATTTGGTTTTCTTCTTTCCTTTTTTATTAGATTGATGAGTACTTATTTTATTTGTTTTTTTTTTCAAAATCACAGCTTCTAGTCTTATTTATTAGTTCGATAGTTCTTTCACTTTCAATTTTATTAATTTCTCCCTTCATTTTTAGGATCTCTAATTTAGTTTTTTCTGGGAGTTTTTAATTTGTTCCCTTTCTTTTTTTTTATTTTCATGTCCAATTCATTTATCTCTGCCCTCCCTAATTTGTTAATATATGTACTCAAGGATATAAATTTTCCACTGAGTACTACTCTTTTTGCATCCCATAACATTTGAAAAGATGTCTCATCATTGTCATTTTCTTTGATGAAATGTGTAATTGTTTCTATGATTTGTCCTCTAACTAACCAATTTTGGAGATATATAAAATTTCCAATTAATTTTTCATTTGCCTCTCCATGTACTCTTACTGATCATTATTTTTATTGCATTATGAAAAGGTTGCATTTATTATTTCTGCTTTTCTGCATTTGTTTGCCATTTTTTATGACCTAGTACATGGTCAATCTTTGTAAATGTACCATGTGCTGCTGAAAAGGTGTATACCTTTTTTTCCCTATTTATTTTTCTCCACCTATATATATCAACTACTTTTTCTAAGATTTCATTCATATATTTTACCTCTTTCTTATTTATTTTTTGATTTGATTCATCTAAATTTGATTGTGGTATGTTTATTTCTCCCACTAGTATAGTTTTACTATCTATTTTCTCCTTCAGTTCCACTAGTTTCTCCTTTAGAAATTTAGATGCTATACCATTTGGTGCATACATGTGGATTACTGATATTTCCTCATTGTCTATACTCCCTTTTATCAGGATGTATTTACCTTCCTTATCCTTTTTAATCAGATCTATTTTTACTTTGTTTTTATTAGATATCATGATTGTAACTGCTGCCTTCTTTCTATCAGTTGAGACCCAATAGGCTTTCTCCAACCTTTAATTCTAAACTTGTGTCTACCCACCTCAGGCATGTTTCTTGCAGACAATATATGATAGGATTTTTTTTATTCTAATCCAATCTCCTCTTTGTTTTCATTTTATGGGTGAGTTCATCCCATTTACATTCAAAGTTATGATTGTCACTTGTATATACCCCAGAATTTTGATATCTTCTCCTTGTTCTGTCCTTTCTTCTTTTGCTATATTTTTAAATCAGTGGTTTGATTTCAATCTGTCCCTCTAATTCCCTCACTTGATATGCTTCCCTTTCTGTCCCCTCCCTTTTTGTTCCCTTCTGATTTTAGGGTCTTTTTTCATTCCCCCCTCTTTTTCCTTCCCTTTTTGTTCTTCCTCCTCCTATCCCCTTTAGTTTTCCTTTCTCACTTTCCCTATAGCATAAGATAGAATTCAAGACCCTAATGAATCTAGATGCTCTTCCCTCTCAGAATTGATTTCACTAAGAGTAAGGTTTAAGTAATTCCTATTAACACTCTCTTCCTCTCCTTCTTATAAGAGTTTTCTTCCCCTCCCCTTCCCATGCATATTTTTGTGTGATAAGGATTATCCTATTTATTTTATTTCTTCAAGTATCTCTTGGTGCCCTCCTCGATTCCCCCTTCCCTTTTTCTTTTTTGCATATCATCTAATAGCACTTATTACTCTAATCTCTTCCTGTGAATGATTCTTCTAATTACTATAATAGTGAATATAATTTTTGAGAGTTACTAATAACATTTCCCCATATATTAATATAAATAATTTGATCTTATTTTAGCCCTTAATGAAGAAAGTTTGAATAAAAACATTCCTCCCCCCCCCTTTTCCCTCTCTTTCTCATTTACCTTTTCATGTTTCTTTTGATCTTTGTGTTTGGATATCAAATTTTCCACTTAGTTTTGGACTCTTCTTTAAAAAAATTTGGAAATCTATTTTGTTGAATGCCTATACTTTCCCTGGAAGTATATAGTCAGTTTTGATGGACAGGTAATCCTTGAATGAAGACCCAATTCTCTTGCCTTTCTGAATATCATATTCCAAGCCTTGACATCCTTTAGTGTGGTAGTTGTCAGGTCTTGTGTGATCTTGATTGGTGCTCCTTGGTATCTGAATTGTCTCTTTTTGGTTTCTTGTAGAATTTTCTCCTTAGTTTGAAAGCTCTGGAATTTGGCAATTACATTCCTGGGAGTTGTTTTTTTGAGGATTTAGTGTAGAGGGTGTTCTATGAACTCTTTCAATGTCTATTTTACCCCCTTGTTCAAGAATATCAGGGCAATTTTCTTGGATGATTTCTTGTAGTATGATGTCAAGATTTCTGTTTATTTCTGGCTTTTCAGGTAGACCAATGATTCTCAAATTGTCTCTACTTGCTCTATTTTCCTGATCTGTCACCTTCTAAGTGAAATATTTTATATTTTCTTCTATTTTTCAGTCTTTTGACTTTGCTTTATTAATTCCTGCTGTTTTGCAAGATTATTGCTTTCCAATTGCCTAATTCTGGATTTTAAAGACAGGTTTTTCCTTTTCAAATTGACCTATCCTGCTTTTCATGGTTTCCAGCTGTTTCTCCAATTGGGAGTTCTTGTTCTTTAAACTGTTATTTTCTCTTTGAACTATTTCCCAATTTTCTTGCCAGAAGGCAAGAATGATAAGCTCCAATTTAAATTCTTCAAAAGCTTGTGGACAAATTCCATTTTTTGGATGGTTTTGGTGCATTATTTGAATTTCCTCTTTTATTTCATATGGAGCCTGGGTTTTTCATCCATAAAAATTTTCCAGGGTCAATCCCTTCTTCTTGTTTTTCTTGGAGGGATGTTATTGTTTCTGGGCACTATTTGCCATCACTGTGGAGGTTTTTCCTTTTATTTTTAGTCAGAAATCTGAATGAGATGTGCAGGCTTTCTGTGTATGGAGTTAAGCAGCAAGGAAATTGCCTGAGGAAAGCTCTCAAATCTCTGCAGCTTCTGCTGTTTGATGCCCTTTTCTGCGGTATCTTCTGATGAGCACCCACGGTCTGTACTCTTCAGCCTGCTGGGTTTTCAGGTATATCTGCTCTCAGGCATATCTGACCTAAGGGGTAGGTCTTTGGTGGTCTTATTCAACTCCCAATGACCCAGTGATGCCCCTCAGTCACTCGAGAGGTGACCCTCACTCACTCACTGATTCTGGCACATGCTGGCTCTGACTCTGGTTTGGTAGGTGGGGTTGGGCAGGGTAGACCAGCTCACGTTTTGGTGGGAGTTTTTTCACACTGTTGCGCCCTACTGTACAGTCCCTTTGTTCTTATGAATTTGTTTTTTTTTTTCTTTTGAGGCAATCTATGTTGGTGGGTGCTGTGGAGAGGATGAGTCCTGTGTCTAGACTGCTGCCATGTTTACCCCGAAGTCCTTCCCTTCTATTCTTGATTACATTTTATTTGTTTGTACAAAACCTTTTTAATTTATGATTGTCAAATATATGCATTTCACTTCTCATAATGTTCTCTATGACTTTTTTGATCATGAAGGTAGTGAGTTGCATGAGGTGATAAATGTGCTGAAAAGAAGAAAGGAACCAACAATTGTTTAGCCTCTTTTGGTAGCACAAATAAACTTAATGAAAATGTACAATTTTATCAGCAATTGCAGAGACATAGATTTACAGGGACAGAGCCTAGATGGCAGAGTAGAGTAGAGACTCACCATGAGAATCCTCCACAACCAATATTAAAATAACATCACAAAATGAATACTGTAGCGAAAGAACGAGCAAGGAGACAGTGGAACCACTTTCATGAAAAGCAATTACAAAGAAGTAAACAAAGTAGTAGGCATTATTGAAATAAAGACAGTCTCCTTTCAATGGTAACTTATGAGACAATTAGTCAGCATCAGCCTCCTATTTTAAAAAGTATACTTATTCCAGTGATTCCCATTATCAAATCAATAGGGTCATGTTTCCAGAATAGTGTGAAAGTATTGAAGAAGGAGATTGAAATGATAATTAAAGCAGCTTATATCACAAGATTTTACAAATGGTCTTCAAGAACCTCCTCCTATGGTACAGTACAATAGTAATATATGTACTATCAATAACAAAACACCTGGTGGAGTAGACAGTGAAAGCAACAATAGGTGTTTTTAATTTTTATTAATCATAATTAATCTTTAACATCTTAAAATTAAGTTAGTGAAGAGACTCTTCATTCTGCTGATGACATTCTTGTCAATTGCAGAGATAAAGTAAATGGGTCTAATTCTCCTCTGCCTAAATATGTCACCTCACCAAAACCCAACAGCCATATGTTAAAACAGGAACTCACAAAAGTTGTTAAAAAGTAAAAGGCTTTGAGGAATGCTTGCCAAAGTAAATGTAAGAAATTCCAGGCTTTAATTGTCCTAACAATAATGAAGTGAATTTCATTCTTAAATGTAGCTCTGCTTTCTAGACTCATCAGCATCCTCAAGCCACTTACTCTCACATACAATCTTCCTCTTAAGGACCCAAGTTATGACCTAACTGTCTCCACTGACATGACCCCACTCTGCTTCAGCCTGTCACCATGGCTTCCCTATCTACAAACACAGAACAAGACTGGATTTCCTGGGGGAACAAGTATTGTTCTACCCAATGGCATCTCTAGCAATTAGGAAAATTTGAAGAGCTTGATTGATAGGTTACCATTGCTCTAGGAAACTAAAAGAACCTAATTGGAATTAAGATGTGAATGAACATTCCAAAACATGTTCCTTTCCTGAATTGAATCTGACAACATAGACTCCTAAACTTTTGGATAGTGACATTCCCAAGCTGTCTGTGGTGGTGACATTAAGATGAGCTTCTATAATAAAGAGGTACTTTTAACTGCTATATACCAGTCTCAAACTCACTTTTGAAGTCTCAAACTCATTTTACAACTTGCCTTATTTATTCATTTATCTATTTTTAGCACTGGTTGAAAGAAAAAAAAAGGCTGTGTGATTCATCACTTCTAGAGGACCATTTTTATCACAATTTTTTTTTAATGTTCTGAGTTAGACTTTTAAGAACAAAGATACCCCTGCAAATGTAATTGCAAAAGAGAAAAGTTACTGATGGTATGAGAACCATCTTTTATATGAAAATGACCATTTTGTAATAACAGAAGTTAATTATCAGATGCATATAATTGATGTTCGGAATCTTTTTCTCTGGCCACTGTTTTTTTTTTTTGGTTTGTTTGTTTACTTTTTCTATATGCATGCTATTCTCAGCTGTTTTTCAGTTGCTCAGACCAAAGGGATTGTTGAAATGTTCCAGTAATCTTAATCATCAGACTGTGTTCTCTCAACCAACAACAGGTAAACAATTGCTTTGAATATTTGTATTTAAAAAAAGGAAGTCTGAAAGATAAACTAATTTATGTTTCCTTAATTTATGATTGGTGTCACCCTTTATTTCAACCATGTGTCATTTTGATTTTATCTTGGTATATTGTATAAGATGTTCATCTATGCCCAATTTCTGCTATACATACTGTTTTTTGACTGTCCCAGCAATTTTTGTCAAATGGTGAGTTACTGTGGCTAATCAAGTCAAAACTACCATTTCCTTAAGCAAATATTTCAAGATTCTTGAATAGATTTCAGTGTGTCTTTACAGAAAGCCTTTATCATCATTGTTGGTCTAGCCAATCTTTTAACTATTGTTCAGTTATTTTCAGGCATGTTCAACTCATCATGACTCCATTTAGAATTTTTCTGGCAAAGATATTACAGTGATTTGACATGTCCTTCTCCAGCACATTTTACAGATGAAGAAACTAAGGGCAAACAGTTAACCGAGTTGCCCAGCAGTAAATAGCTAGCAATTGTCTGAGCTAATATTTGAAGTCCTGAAAATGAGTCTTCTTGAATACAGGTCTGGGACTCTATACACTTTGACAACTAGCAAGTCTTACTGGTATAAAAATATGCTGTGTGTAGTGCTTATGGAGACTGGGTGGTGAGAATACATTTCTTCTTAGTGCAGCTCCTTTGGTCCTTATCTTTCAAAGCAATAATGCTACATTCTTTTCTATTTATATATAACCTATGTATGGTCCATTTCTATATGTTTGCAAAGAAAAGGTATATCTTTCTATATATCTGTTTTCCTCCTGTTGATGATGTATCAAGGTCATGTGGCCTCCATTGATTTTAATGTTCAATGTTTATCTTTCTTTAGATTTTCCATGAGTCACATTGGTTGCTTGTCAATTTGTGTATTTATTTTCTGTGACACTTTGGTTTGAATATTTGACAGAGTAAACATCTTATGGAGATCTTAACATTCATTCAACTGGTTTCACATAGTTAGGCAATGAGATAAATTGCCATATTTATTAAATGTTATGGCAGTGTTTAGGGATACATTCATCTCAATCCAACTCTACTTTAGATAATTTCATAATTCATTTCATTTCTGCTGTTTCAGAGGTTACTAGTTCTCTTCTTTCTACTTAATATACACATTTCTGCATCAACCCTCACATTTGTGATAGGGTTGACTGGTATTCTCTAACTCTAACAGAACTATATCCTCCATTAGAACAGAGCCATAAAAATAAAAAAAAAGAAGATTACATCAGTTCAATTTCTTAATATTTGTTTTCTGATATTTTGAAATCAATATTTTATCTTTTGCTTCCATCTCTTCCCTTCTTCCCAGGAAGGCAGGCAATATGATCTATGTTGTACATATATTATGGTGTAATATATATTTTCCATGTTTATCATGTTGTTTTCAATGTTCATAATAGTGTTTTTATGAGAGAAAAGTTCATGGAGAAAATAATGTTTAAAAGAAACATTTCAACTTTCATTCAGACTCCATTTGTTTCCTCTATGATTATGTATATCTTTTTTATTATCATGAAATTTTTGGAGTTATGCACTGTTCTTGCCTTGTCGATAGTAATTAAGTCATTCACAGTTGATGATCATACATTATTTTTGTTACTGTGTACAATGTTCTCCTTGTCCTGCTTATCTTATTTTTTAAATCAGTGTTATTTGTCTTTCCAGGTTTCTTATAAATATCTTGCTTCTTGTTTCTTAAGGCACATAATTTTAATTCCATTAAAAGCATATACCACAATGTATTCAGCCATTCCCAAACTGATGAACATCCCTTTCATTTTCAGTTCATTTCCACCCCTCCACTTCACCCCACCACATACACAAAAAAACCCCAAAACAAACAAACAAAAAACCTGGTATAAATATTTCTGCACAGGTAGATTTTTCCCCTATTTTTAAAATCTCTTATATAGAGACCTAGTAGTGACCTTGCTAGGTCAAATGGTTTTCACAGTTTGATAGCCTATTGGGTATAGCTCCAGACTGAGTTTTAGAGAGCTTGTATCAATTCACAGCTCCACCATCAATGTAGTGTCCCAACTTTTCCACTCCAAAATTTTATCACTCCAACATTTTTCATATTCCTTTTTTGTCACGTAGGCCAGTCTGATGGGTGTGAGATGGTACATCAAAAATATTTTAATTTTCATTTCTCTAATCAATACTTACTTTTTATGTGGTAACATTTTTACAATAAATAACATTTTATATGACAAATAGTTTTAATATATTCATCTGAGAAATTAATGTCCTTTGATCATTTTATAGTTGGAAAATAATGTTTATTATTATAGATTTGACTCAGTTTGCTACATTTTTTAGAAATGAAGCTTTTGTCAAAGTCATTTGCTATAAAGATTTTTTTTTCATAATTTCTTGTACGCCTTTAATCTTGGTCATATTATTTTGGTTTATGCAGAAACTAAATGTGGTCAAAGTTATCTATTTTATATTTCATAATGTTTTCTGTCTTATTTTGACAAAAATACTTTCCTCATCTCTAGGTATAATAGATAAAGTATTTAGTGCTCCTCTAATTTATTTATAGCATCACCATTTGTTTCTAAATAATGTATGTATTTGGCTCTAAATTGGTATAGATGTGAAGTGTTGGGGTTTGCCTAATTTCTGCCATAGTATTACCAGTTTTCCCAGCATTTTCTGACAGATAGAAAATTTTTCTTTCAGAAGCATGGGTCTTTGTGTTTGTCAAATGATAGATTACTATAGCAATTCACCATTTAGTGTTAAGTGCCTAGTCTATTTCATTGGCCCTCTTAGTGTTTCAGAGCCAGAACCAGAACCTGATTGTTTTGATGCTTCCAACTTTATAATACATTTTGAGATCCAATACAGTTAGGCCACCTTCCTTCATATTATGTTAAACTGGACAATTTATAATTCTTTAAATATTCATCTATTATGGGGGTCCATCCAGTGGCCCCTCTGAGGACCCAAGATACCTCTGCCCAGATGTGACATCATGGTGAGAATAAGGAGATGAGAGAGATGAGACACACTATACATTCAACCCACATATGTAGGCATCACACACAATGCTCTGCCAGAGTATCATGGTTCTTTTATTATATAGGTTTTTCAGTACATATTTCTTTGACACACAATCAATTTTCTACGTATGTGACATTCTACAATTTAATTGGAAATTTTCAAATCACATAAACAACACTTGTGATTTTGCTACAACAAAGAATTCTGTGATCATTTACTAGATTTCTATAACACTCTGTGATAGATATGATTAATGTGAATGAAGCCATTTGTAGCTTAGAGAATCATTGTGCTTTTGTTTAGCTTTCACTATCAATTACAATTGCTTGGAAGATGAACAACAAAACATATTTGTATCTAGGTGTGAGGACTTAAAGCAGACCAGTTTTGGGGTTTTCTTTAATTTACAAGTGTTTTTTTTTTTCTTGTGTTACTTTGAAGTGCCTAGCAATGCTGCTTGGCTTCTATTCCAACAAATTCATTGGATGTGGTAACTGTAGGAAAAGATTCATTATAGTACTCAAACTTTTGGCCAGTGTTTATTGTAGGGCCTTGGAGCATGTCTTGTGCTTGAGAAAGGAGGGGTCATGGGCAGTAATCTTAGGGCTTTAATTCTATAACTTCAATCTTTTGGGGGTAATAACCTAAGGGGCTTAAAATATGGTATATGTTTATTGATCCTCTAAGTATTTGCTCTCATATTATTTCTCCTATATTGAGGAGAGAATAATAATCACAACAAGTCCATTAATGGGGAAAATTTTGGGAGAGAAGTAACAGAGGGGTATAAGCAGGGGGTCCTCATTCTGGGGTCTGCTTTGCTGACCTTCCTTTGTCGGACTCTGACCTTGTCAACCAGTCAGGATATGATGACCCCCGGCAATCTATTTCATTTAGATTATCATATGTATTGGCAAACAATTGGGCAAAATAACATCAAATAAATGCTTTAATTTCTTCATTATTTGTAATTGTGACTTTTTCATTTTTAATACCAATATTTCTTTTTCTCTTTTTTGATCAAATTAGTGGTTGGTTTGACTATTTTATTGATTTTTCATGAAAGCAACTCCTTGTTTTATTTATTAATTCAATTTTCTTACTTCAATTTTGTTGATCTGTATTTTCATTTTCAGGATTTCTAATTTATTGTTTAATTGGGGGGTTATTTTTTCTGTTATTTTTTTTTCAATTTGCATGCCTTTTGATTTGCATTGCCTATTGATCAGTGCTTTCTCTGCTTTTGTAATGTAAGCTTTAAGAGACACAAATTGTCTGCTAAGGATTATTTTGACCACATGCCAAAATTTTGGATATTGTCTCCTTGTTATAATTCTATTTAGTAGAATTGTTGATCATGTCTTTGATTTATTATTTGACCCATTAATTCTTAAATATGAGATTGTTTTGTTTCCTATTAATTTTTAGTCTTTTTTATTTTCCTTTGTAAGTTTAAGTATATTCACTTTTTTTTTTTTTGATATCTCTTATACTATAGATATCTCAAGTATTTCTAGTTACCACTTTCTTATGCAGGGGATGTGAATAGTTTAACCTCATTGATACCCTGGAGTTTTTTTTTCTTCTTCTTCTGTATACTTTTTATACTTCTTTTTGAGTTTTTAATTTGATTGTTGACTTTTCTTTTTAGCCCTGGCCACTTAATTATGAATACCTTTAATTTCTCTACTTTCATTAAATGTACATTTCTTCTTCTGAAGAGATTTCAAATTTTCTCATTTTTTCATTCTTTTAACTTTGTTTTTGCTGTTTGAATTCATTTTTGGTTATTTCCCGTTATTTTTGTTGTCTCCCTTTTCCAATTATAATTTAATGAAGCCATTTTCTTCTTTGAAGCTTTGAACATTTTTTATGGAGTTATTTTCCTGTTTGTATTATTCTATTTCCTTTTTTAGGCAATTGTTTTCTTCAGTAAGTTTACATTCCAATCTGTTGATTTTTTTCCCCAACTTTTTTGGTTTGTGTCTTATTATTTGTATTTATATCCCTTTTTGGGAGCTCTTTCTGGGATTTATTTTGGGTTTGACATCTTTCACATTTTCTTCTGAGATGTTACACATTTTTTTTTATTTTTGTATTAATGTTCTCTTTTGAGCTTCTATTTAGGTCACCTTTTTATTGAGATAGTTTTCTAGCATAAAACTTTTTCTCTGTCATTGGCTTATTTCAAGGTTTTCATTGTGTTTTTTTTTCCTTGATTTTGTCTACATGTTGAAGCTTATCTCCATTACTGGTGTGGAAGGAGTGCTGTTCAACATTTGTACTGTGTCTAGAGTTGGCTTATCTGTCTAGGTCTCCAATTGAGCTCTGTGCAGAGATGGCTGGTTTGCTTGCTTTTTGGAAGGTTGTAGCTATTAAATTCTACTTGTTTTATATGCTATTTATTTCCACTCTCACCCTTCTGACTATGACAGCTGCTTTTCTTTTTACTGATATTTGTGCAATATTGCCTCTGTTACAATAAAAATGTGGAACCATGGCCAGAAGCTTTAATGATTTATTAATAAAATGGAAAAGGTGAGAGATGAGAGAAGACGTGGAGATAGATATATAGCCACCATTTAACTGGCCAAAATTTTTGTAATAGTGTGGAAGCACAGTCAGTTCAAACATGAAAATTGAGGCCCCATATGTTTATTCTCTTGACTTATATAGCTCCCTAGCTCCTCCTTCTGTAGTGAAGTTGTATACTGATGCTCTGACTGATGTCAGGGGATATGCAGGGATGCCAGGACATTGTGGGGGACTGGAACTATTTTTTCACATAACCCTTCCCCCCAATTCTTTGGGGGAGGATAACCAGTCTCATTCTTGGTTTTCCAGGAAATTAACATGTCATGTCTTCCCAGTGAAACAATCTGCATGTGAAGTCTATACCTTTAAGATTCTTTCACTATTGGGTATAAAATATTACCTTCCACAGAGGAAATTACAACAATTTTGAGAATAAAAGGGAAAGGGAGAAAGAAAAAAATGATTGTTAGACACATTGACAAAAATCTGATTGGAGGCATTCCCCTTTTGCATGAGTTCATAATTGGGACAAATGGTAGGCTTAACCCCACTTCAGTTCAGTTCATTATATCCAAACTTCACTCTGGATCTCTTGATGTAGTGTATGATTTATCCAAGCATCCTTATAACACCTTCTCTGGAAGATCCACTTTCCTAAAATCTAAAGTCCAAGATCTTTTAAAGTAATTTTCTAAATTTACTTTAATTTACATAAAATTACTTTAAAGGATCTTAAAATTTGGATTTTAGGATAATTACCCAATCCCCTATCATCATCTAGGACTGTGGAATATTGCCATACTACAAAAGAGAATAAAAGGAAAAAAAAGCCTGAGTTAAAAAGGAAATATGATTCCCTGGTCTGATTTCTCTTTTAATCATAGAGATAGGGATCTGCATGCATAAACTGGAAAACAGGAAAGTACATCATCCAGGTTTGCAAAATGGCAGATTCCCCAAATCCTTGGGATATATCCTCTATTTTGACATAGATCCTCACTAACCCTACAGGAACTTTTGGTCTCCTTGATCTTGTGCTTCTTTTCCCTTTTCAATGGTCCATCAGCAGTGCCTTCTTCTGAAATTAGATACAAATATTAATTAAAGTCCCATAATATTTAATAAACAATGGCAGGTTTCCACAGGCTAAAGCTTTTGGGTATTGTGTAATTAGAATTTGCTCCCCAGGACTCTCTTTCCCAGCATCCCATTTACATATCTACATTACATACTTATGTAGGGAAGATATAAGTTTTGTGTAGCTCCTCTTTCTTTCTCTTTTCCTGGGAATGCGGTTTGTGGAGTTTGGAATGAAAGCCAGGCTGGAGAAGTTTACTCACATGTTATACAGCTACCCAGATGCCCCCTCACTCAATTTAAAAAAAATTATTTCTGATATAATGTTCCAGGATTTCCTTCTTCTAGTACTTGCAAATATTCATATATGGCATCCTTGCAACTTTAAAACAATTTATTTTAGTCTTGGCCAATATCTTCCAACCTTTTGGTAGATCTTTTGCACACTTATCTTAGATTTCTGTGTAGTCTTTCCCAAGATGTCAAAGATATATTTTTTTGAAAAAATAACTTGACTTTGATACTGCTTTCTGTTAAGAGGTCCCCAAAGTATTCACAAATAAAGATTTTCAATAAAACTCATAGGGTATATCTCTGACTGTCTTTCAGGTCAACAGAAGAATAAACTATATTTCCTTCATCCTGCAGATCTATTGTCTTTTCCCCTTTCCTTAGATTTAGATAAATTTCTCCAATTATCTTCTATAACAATCAAAGGATTAGAGTTTTGATTTGAAAGGAAACAAACTTTTCCAAAGGAAGAAACTAAATAGTCCAGGGAAGTTGAGTTATATAGTCACCAAGCAAAAAAATTATCATTTGAACCTTGGTCTTCAAATTTCAAACTGTATATTAAACTTTCATGGTCATTTCTGGTTGACTGATTTTTTTTTGTTATTAGCTAACTTTCCCTGACTTTGCTCACAATCTTACCTTTACCCTAAATGTGTTTCCTTCTTCTCTTTGGCCTTTTGAATTTCTACCCATTATTTAAAGCTAAATTCAAATGCCACTTTCTTCCTTGATTCTCTATCAATATTCTTAGCATACTTAGCATAAAACAAGCATAAGCAACACAGCATAGAATAAGGTATATTATAATAATCTAAATGTTTTATTTCCTAATAGATTATGATTTATTTGAGAATAAAGGCTAAATATTAAAAAAAGTTGTTTCTAGCAAATAATGGAACCAAAAAACTTAATTAAAAAGATGAAAGAATCAAATATTCCAATTCTTCTTTAAGAGAAATGCCAAAGAAAAATATAAGATGTTAGCTCATATGTACAAGTTTTCAAAGACAATAAAAGTTAATGTGAGAGTGGAGTGGAAAAGGCAATGTCATGAGAATACAGGGACACCAATTCTCTATTGATAGAGATATAATTTGCTTGAACTATTTTGGGAAAGAATGGAACAAATTGAGAGGTCATAAAATATTTCATAATTATGGACATGAAGATTCCCCTTTAAGACATATAACCCAATATAATGATTGACATAAATAAAATCTTCACATATAATTAAAAAAAGAGAAGTCATGTGGTATATAGTCTCAAAGACAGGAAGATCTAGATAGAAGTCTTACCTCAGACAAACTGGGAGAACCTCTCACTATGCAAAAACCACAACCTTTAGGGTGAAGAAAAAGAAAATGCTAATTTGTATTCCTAAATAGGTTTCTTACCTAGAACAATGGGAATTAAAATCTGGATTATATATATTGGTATAAATATGAAACAGGTTTGGACATCTGTAAATATGGTACAATTAAAAATATAACAAAATATCAATTGCATTCCTTTTTGAGAAAGAAAACAGGAAAAATGGGTTGTCCCTTGATTAACTCAGAAAGTGAAGACAATGTTTCATCTAAAGGTAATAGGATATTATTTTGCAGTTATTGATAAAAAATAATTACAAATCCAGGGAAGGGCAGAAGGAGTTATTTGAAGCAAGACAGAAAAAAAGTAGAACTAAGTGAATGATATACAAAATTTGTATAAAAATCCAAATTCAAATAAAATTTAAAGGCTCCTGAAATCAGATCAATTGTCATGGTCAAGCTTGGTTCCATAGGCAAAAAACAACAACAATAATTAAATTAAAGTTCATTCCCCTCATCTTGAGGAGTAGTAAGTGATTGAAGTGTCAGATTCACTGTCAAGTGAAGTTACTTTTCCAGTTAGTTATAATTAATTGTATTTTTAAATATATTTCTTGGGATTAGAATACCTTGAAATAGAAGGCAGGAACATGAATAAAGTGATGGAAAAAATTCAAACATAAATTTTGCATTTTTTCAGCACTAGCAGTGTCCTACACAGAGTAAGGGTTTAATAAATGTCTGTTAAATAGATGAATGCTTAGCACAAGTATATGAAATGTTAAACTAGGAGACTTTAATGTTGTCTACTTAAAAGAATTAATGCTTTCAAATATTTTTATATAATCATCCAGTTAACTGCCTTTGAAATATTTAAATATTTATTGCTTTGGAAATCCATTTCACTATGTTCTCCTAATTCTTCTTGAATCCTTCAAATCTCCAGTTTCATCTTATCTACATCTGTGTTTATTCTATACATGATGTGTAGTCTATACTATGTGTTTATTTTATTTATTATTATCTTGCTTGTGACATTTGTGAATAAAATAAACCTATAAGTGTTCATTACCTTTACTTAATGGATTGTTGATGATTTTGTTATTTTAATTAAATTTCCTTTCTTTTGTATCTGTACCTCCTTAGGTTTCATTTTGCTCTGGTAATTTAAGTTTTATTTCATTTATTTTCACAGCCCAGTCCATTATGTAAACCATTCAATGAATGAGAAACCTATCATTACTCATCATCCAAGTCTAGAAAAAAGGAAGTGTTATTTAACTTCTAACAACTCTCTCAAATTGTATTTCTCAAAATTCTAAAACAGAAAATATTAAGAAAAAACATGAGGGTATAATTTATCTTGAATACAAAATATAAACAAGTAAATACCTTTCCTGAAAGTTACAAATTTAAGAGAGTATCCCAAGGCACTGAAGGATTAGATGATTTCCCCATGATCACTCATCCAAGATTTGTTCATAGTAGGATGAAATATTGGATAAAGATAGAAATGGACTTAGAAAAAATAGATTGTGAAGATGATATAAATGGAGAGATGATTTATATCTATAAATGTATAGAATTAATTATAAATACAGATAGACATACTCATATATTGCAATACAAATGAAAACAAATCTTAGATAATGATAGCTAGTTATAGATAAAAATTTAAATATATATAGTATATATAGGTTGATAGAAAGAAAAATAGATTAGATAGATATAAACACAAATCAAACCTTCATAACAGAATATTTCAAATAAAAATACATTAGGAAGAAGCAAAACATCTTGAGTTTATCCCTTCTTTCTTTGCCTTTAAATTTATTTTCTTAATTTTGATGCATATATTTTATTTTTTTACCTTTTTGTTGAGTAGTAAATATACTTCATTTCCCCTCATATTATTCATTTTTGTAATAATTTTTAAAAATAACTCCCTCACATCCAATACCCTTATAAACAAGTGAACATTTTTGATGCATATATAAACAGATATTCAGGCAGTCTGATAGATTTCCCTGCTGGCAGAGACAAATTATATGACCTAGAGGAATTGTTGATTTTAATATTTCAAGTTTTTATGTAACATATTTTATTTTTTTTAATTTTCAATATTCTTTGAAATATGTTTTAATGTCCTTTCATAATATTTTATTTTTTTCTTTCTCTCACTGACATCAATTGCATTTTATTTTGAGTGCTTTTTAATTTTTAAGGTTTAATTTCATATTCTCTTTGTACCAGTTTGCCTTGACCTTGATATAACATGACATTGTAATTGAACCCTGGAATAATATGAATGTGGAATACTCTTGATCATGCAACTGATAAATATCAATATTATTCTTTCAGTGACTGAATATTTATTGTTTTGTTTCACTTAATTGTTAGATAAACTTTATTTTTTGGTTAAATATTGGCATTGTGGATAAATATTGTGAAAAAAACTAAAGTGGTACTTAAAAAACTTTCTAATTTCTTGAATATTGAAATTCAAGAGGTTATTTAGAGTATTACAAGTACTATATATGAGAGTTATTAAAAAAATCTTAAAGGAGAAGCACCAAAAATATTTGTTTATGCCACAATGATGTTAGAAGAATACACCAAAATTGTACTCTAAGTTATCAAATTCAGTCAACTATTTAATAACTGACACTATCCAGATAAGAGAGTATTTAGAAATACACTTTGCCATTTCAGAAAAGTTAAGTACTTTAGAAACATTGCAACATTAAATGATAAGATCAGTGACTACAGCTGAGATTCAAGGCTTGCAAATATACTTTATTCTTGTTATCAAAATAACATTCTTCATTTCAGCAACTTCATATTATTCATGAAAAACATTTAAGTTCTGCATGTGCCTGCAGCAGTAGGCACTGTAACATTTTAAAATTACTTTAATATCCACAAATTACCCATGGGAAGAAAGATCCATTAACAATTCCAACATTCTATTTTTGTTGTTATGTAGAAGTGGCATATACAACAAAAGTCTGAGAAAAACTTAAAAAGAAAATAAGAGATAAGGTAATATAGAATTGAATAAAAATTTACAATATATAACCAATGTGAAACTTGGAAGAACAGCAGGAGCAAAAGGCATAACCAACAAAATATACATTGTAAAGAAAACAAATTGGCCACAAATCAAGAAAGAGGGATTAAAGTTGATCCTTAAGCAGTATCCACTGGTAACTTTAAAATGCCAGGTAAAAGAGTGAAGAAGGAGCCCCTAGATGATTTATTAGACAGCAGAGTAGATATGTATGAGCACCCTGTCATTGAATGAAAATCCCAAATTTATTAAATATTTTTGATATTTAATATTTGAGTCTTTTATGCCTTCTCCTCCTCTCCTCTTTCTCCATCTCCTTTTTCTCCTTTTTTTCTCCTTCATCATTAATTATTATCATTTTTCCTACCTTGATTAATTTGTATTTTGTTGAATTAAATTTCTATTTGGTGTATGATGGCCCTACTTTCACTGAGATTTTTACATTCCTTTAAGATGTGTAGAGGAAGTTTTAAATTCTTTATAGATCAGAGAACTTCATCTTTTAGAATAATCTTTCAGAAGACAATAGAGAAGAAAAAAACCTTCTTGAGTAGAACATTTGGTAAAAAGAAACTTGTGCAAGATTTTAAGTTTGAATATTTGAATTTGAATTCAAATTATGATACATACAAATTCCTCCTCTTCCTTTAAGTTTTCTCACATGTACAATGAGGGGGTGTTACAGTGATCTCTAAATTCTTATTCAGCTCTTATTCCTATGATGACTCTCTTAAGTAAACATTTCATGTTCACAATGTGATGCTTTTACATTTTAATGGAATACCAAGCATAGTAGTGAAGGGAAAGGTTTAGATAAGTATATGAAAAGTTGAAAGAGTTGAAACCAATTTCTAAGAATTCTCATTATGTAGAGCATTATTCTCCAAAATTCAGCAAATTACAAGATAGCCTTAATTTTTTTAGGAGCTTATGATGTAGGAATCATAAAAATACAAAGATATTTTCTATGTCATCAATGAAAGCATCAATTAGTAAATATTATTTCATCATCTCTGTGGGTAAGGAAATTTGACAAATGAAACAATGAAAGATCAGATAAATGCTAAAATACCATTTCTGACATCTATGTGATGAGTTCAGGCAAAGCTTAATTGAGGAGGCAGGATATGAAATGGGACTTAGAGCATTTAGAGAATCAGAGAAAAGTAAAATACTGGAAATGAGAGTTGGGAAGGAGGAAATTGTATGAATACACATATTCAAAGAAAGAAGAATGAACATAGTGTCACTGTCAGAAAGGAGCCCTGCTAACTGAAGCTTTGGAGTGTAATCCAGGAAGTTGGTTTGCAGAGCTATAAGGTTAAGTAGGATTTGAAGGCAATTCAAAAGCTTTCCCAAAGGATTTAATGTTTATTTACTAAACAATACAATTCAAGGAAGGGTCTTAAATTTGTGACATGATAAATAGTTTAAATAAATCTAGATTAATTAATTAATTAAATGAGAAACTAGAGTTAACAATTTTGGCTAAGATGTTCATCAATTCATTTATGAATGATTTAATAAATTTCTTAAAAAGTATATGCATATGTAAAAATATAGATATTTATCGGTCTCCTACTTTAGAACCCTAGGCAGTTTCAAAATACAGTCTGTAATTTCAAATGATAAACAACCTTCCTCAATGTTTAAGACAAGGATAAGACTATCTAAAATAGAAAAAAGTTATAGTTGGAGAATATTATAGAAGCTATTCTATATAATACCAAATGAACAGTGGAAAGAACATTGGACTTCAAGTCACAGAGATTCCATCATAAAAGGGTAAATTTTCTAATATGCTAATGAGGACTGGTGAACATAACAAAAGAGGAGTTCTTTTTTGCTTGTTTGGGGTTTTTTAGGTACATTAGGGAAAGAAGAAAGTAAAAAATAAAAAAAAATGAATAGGATGGCTTCTTAAAGTGAAATGAATGACAACTACAGAGAGAATACAGAGATTCTGAATTCTGATTTATCCTTTGTTTTCTCTGACAAGGAGAATGATCTTTGGCCTGGAAAAGACAGAATAAAAGTGCATAATAGGGACTTAGAAAGAGAGCACTTGCCTTCCTTTGCTAGTTCAAGTCCCCTGGCCTAGATGAACTCTATCTCAGGGTACTGAAAGAACTGGCAGATGTTATTTCTGAGGCACTGTCAGTGAGCTATAAAAGGTCATGAAGAAAAGAAGAGATACCATCAGATTGAGGAAGGGCAAATGTCCAATTTTTCTATAAAAAGTAAGAGACTGAAGACTATAAACTATACTCAAGTTGGTTTCATTTGGAACTCTCACAAAAATTCTGAAGTGCATTATTAAAGAGAGAGTTAAGTGAAACCCCAGAAATGGTGATCACACACACACACACACACACACACACACACACACACACACACACACACACACACACACACACACACAAAGAATAGTTTCTTCAAGAATATATTCATCTGGGAGTAGGTGGCTAAATGAATTGAAAGCCAGGCCTATAGATGGGAAATTCCTTCAATTCAAATCTGACCTCAGACACTTCTTTTTTTTTAATTGTAAAATGCCATTTAATTAATTAATTTAGACTAGTTTTCCATGGTTACATGATTCATGTTCTTTCCTGCTTCTGCCATAGTACCCCTTATCCAGATAAAAATGAGGTCTTATTTTTAATCTAATCAAAGGGTGGAAATGAAACTGAAAAAGATTTTCAAATTTAAAATGAAATTTTCCTTTTTAAAAGGAAAGAGGGTTGTAAATTTATGTTAAATTCTCACATGAGAATGTTATAGAGATTAAATTTTAACAAAAAGGAGTTTCCTTCCTTAAACAATGTGTTTTTTTGGTTTAGTTGTTTTTTTTTTAATTTTCCTGAAGCATTTACCCAATTTTTAAAATTCTCTCCAATTTGTCATTAAGCAAACTATTTCTAGCTTCTTCCACATGACAAAATTTTATATATTTTATAGGTAACTATGGTTTCTCCACCTAAAGATTCTATTCTCAGGATTTAACACTCCAAGTATCTTCAAATTATTATCTTATCTCAGGGTCTTTATTTCTTACTCAAATTTGCTTTCCCTCTTCTGTGCATGGATATTTTCTAGATGTCTTTCATAAAATACAATGACAAGGCTGTCATCATCATCATCATCATCATTTTATTCTGTTCTTTCAACTAATTCTGGAAATTCATGGCTGCATGACTTTCTAGCCTCTGTCACACCAGTGTTTACATAAATATTGTTAAATGTCACATTGCTTTCTTCCTCTATCTCTCCATCTTTCTTTCTACACATGCACACAGTTTATATACACACACCTATATACTATAACTATTGCTCTGCTTTTGGCAGAGAGACAGCTCTAGTAGATGTCTAGTTAGTTTAATTCTCACTGATATTTGATTTTTCATCCATGCCAATTTTGTGTCACATTCTAGACAAATGCCCCAGAAAGACAATGGACTTCCCTATTGTTAATGTCAGGTTGACAAATTACTACTTTGACCCTCTTTGTAGAAAGTCAACAACCAGGACCACTCTCTTTTTCTTCCTCTGACTGTACTGGATGTCTCTCCTGATGCCACTTGTCCACTAACAGTATCATTCCTTGAAGCACAAGGAATGAACCTCCTCTTGTGAGAGTATAATTTATCTCTCAATGACAAAAGCCCCAAGGTCCATCATTAGTAGCTCTAGAATTATATTTATTTCCTATTGCCATTTTACAAACTTTTCTTCTTCATTTTCTTAATAGAGGCCACATATTCCCTTTGCATATTTTTTCCTAATACTTATTTCATGTCTTCTTATTCATTTCCTTTTTTCCAAATGTTATCATGTAAATTTAATCTCTCATATTAATCATTCACCACAACTTTAATAACTTTGCAAGGGATAGCCTGTCTTTACTGCCTTGCCTTCATTAATCCATCCTTCAAAATTGTCTTTCCAGCATATGATGCTGATGACATAATTTTCTTCCTTAAAAGTAAAAATTTAGGTTAGCCTTGAATGTTTTCCCAATTAGGCTTCTATATACTTTTCTAATATTATTCCAATGAACAGCCTGTCATCAATTCTATGATCTTAATATTGTACAACTAGTTCTTTCACAATCACCATTTGACTTCTTGGTTTTTGTAGCCTTAAATAGATAATATTGAATTTTTTTTGTAATGAAATACTTTTCCTTTCCCATACCATAAGGCCTTTCTTTTACTTTATGGGTTACATAAGTACCATTTTCTCACTAAAACCTTCCCTAATTCTCACTCCCAAGAAGGTGAAAGTGGCATTTCTTTTTCTGGTTCTCCTTGTAGTTCTTATTCAACTCTATCTTCAGTCTATCTTCACATTCCCTTCTGTTTCATACTTATTTGTGTAAATACCTTATTTTTGCTTACAAGCATTTTGGAGGTAAGATATATTTTTCATCTTAAAGTTCAAAGGAGCAAGCATCATGATTTGAATATAGTTGATTTTTAAAAATGTTTGTTAAATTAGTTAACTAGATCCACTATAACTTGTGAATGCATATTTTTTTCCTTTTGGTCTTGTCCTATTTTTAAAGGATTAATTTTTAGCAGAAGGATTATTTAAGGGGTGCCTAAAGGCCATTCTGTCTAAAATATCTTCCTTGGTGCCTGAAATTGCAAGTATTTTAGTAATTTCTTATGAATCATCTTTTAACATTTTTAAAATAAAATTCAATTAAGTGAGTGGGTGAATAGAAAAAGAATATGTTGTGTTCTCTATATAGCTTGCAGTGTGTAAGAGATTAAAGTTCAGAATAAGGAAACAGGATAGCTGTTGCTTTCCAAGATTTTATATTCTAATTGAAGTCTTAACTCAATCATTGTAATAGTCTGAAGTTAAATCAATAAGGGGATTTAGAAGAGGGTGAAAAGGGAATGGACCAGGAGTGACTGGTATCTATTAAAATAAGAATGAAGCATTTAGATAGCAGAGCATATAGAGTACCCAGACTGAAGACTGAAAGTCTCTTCTTCTTGAGCTCAAATCTAGTCACTTTTTAGCTCTGTGTCTCCAGACAAGTCATTAAAACCTGTTTGGTCTATCCCCCATCTATAAAATAGACTCAAGAAAGAAAGCCCAAATAACTACAGTATCTTTGTCAAGAAAACTGCAAATGGGATCATAAAGGGTCAAATATGACTGAAAGAACTGAACAAGAATAATAACAAAAAAATTGCAATATCAAAGTTCTATTATCAGTGTTTGGGGGCTCAGACACAAATAGGAAGGAGCTAAGTGCCTAGGAGATTAGAGAAGTCATGGAATATTGGACAAGTAGAAATATGAAGTTCCAGGTAGGGTGTCCAACAAAGAGTACTATTTGAACAAGAAATTTTTCTTGGGTTATTAGAGAGTAGACCTTGAGAAATCAGATTCAAGAGTCCATTAAAAAATCAAAAACAACAACAACTAAAACTTGAGTGTTCAGGGTTGTAGTAAATAGTTGAATGATACGTAGTCATAAATGGATCTATCTTGGAGAATCATTTTATTTTTTAACTATCTTTTTTAATAGGATTTAACATCAATACATACAGCTAAGTTTTATTAGTGTCTTTCCAACCATGCAAAAATTTTCTTTAAACTGGGTAACTCCTACACTGAAAGGCTTAGAGTCCCAGAATCCATAGAACTCAATGGTTTGAGCAGTTTGTGTGTGTGTTCTTGAATCTCATTGAGTCTTAAAAATAATTGGAAAGAAAGAAGAAAGATGGAAGTCTAAAAGTTTCAATGGAACATAGAGAAGGTGATATATGAGTCATATCAGAATCCACAACACATTTTTATGCTATTACATCCAAAATGATTATGAAAAATGATGAAAACCTCAAAGATAATGCTGGGAGTTTGGATGTGGTATCACTCAATCAGAAATTTTCTGACGTAGGTGTTGAAGTGGCTGTGCTAAGAAGCTGATTCTTTCTTCCAGTGGTTGTTTTCATTTGATTTTGCTCTATAAATATATCAAACTAGGTTATTGTTCTATTTAATTTGCTTATTGTTTGAAGCAACTGAGTTAAAAAAAATCTGAAGATGCACCCATTGTCCATTTTAGGAAACAACCCCTGGGGTTATATCAATTTATGAGAACCATGGCTCTCTTCTGGTAAATAGTTAATGAATCAGGTGCCAGTACCCTTCAAGTATTAAGTTAATCCAAAATAGAAGAAAGAATATAAAATCTAGAGATAGTAACTTTGTATATGATTCAATTACAAACCTCTGTACATAATACAAGCCTGTAATTACAGGCAGATGAGGATGTGTCTGTGTGTGTAAATGAAGTCATTTACCATAACTCCTAGATGCTTCTTCCCCCAAACATGCTCAAATTGTAGTATCCTATATCAAGTTATGTAGGAAGAAGACTCTTCAGAATATCTATACATTTATTTTCTATGTGCAACTTCACTTTCTAAACCCTCCACCCAAGGGTGCATATAGGATAAATTTATGCTTGTTTCTTATTGAAGTCATGTAATTCCATTAGGGAACCAAACTTTTTTAAAATAATAAAAACTTTATTCCCAGATTATGTCAACACAATTAAAAAATTTTTGTTTTCATATATTTTGCAATCCATGATCTTTCTCTTTTTTCCCAAGAATAATATGACATATTATATTATAATAAATATTTCAATTTTCATCATATTGTAAAAGAAGACACATATTGCTTACACTAGAGAAAAATTCATAGAGGAAATAGAGAATGTTATGTTTCATTTTGGATTCAGACTCCATCTGTTCCTTCTCTGGTGATGAATATCCTTTTCTACCATGAATCTCTTGAAGTTGTCTTGGATCCTTTCTTTGTTGAAAATAGTGAGGTCATAAACTATTGTTTCATACTCATCATTGGAACCCTGGAATAAAGGGTAGGGAGAGTGTTGAACACATTGTCTTTATTTTTTTCTCAAAAAATAATGTAGGAGAGAAGAATCCACATATACATAGTTGACTGGAGAAATATTTTCTAATTAATAGTAAATTGGAAATAAAAGGCAGAGTAGATAGTTGGAAATAAGGGTGGGATTAGGTATGAGCAAAATAAATAATAAATGAGGAAGGATTTAAAAAGGCAATAAAAAGATGTCAAAATGTTTGTTTTGGGCTCTTTGGCAGGGAAAAAGAAGGACAGAGGGATAAAAATAGATTCCCTGAAGCATAGAACATGGATGTTGACCACATTCCTCTTCTCAGTATCCTCTCTTGTTTGTGAACTAAAGAAAGTGAGGATCATGAAGATTTATTCAAAACAGTTCTCTCACTTTTGCATTGAATATTCCTATTTTATAGGCCTGTGGGCAATTAGTGAGGTTTCTAATTTTCATTTTTTTTTTCTCTCAGTCTTGTCTAATATGGAACAGAAATATATTCATAGTGTATCAATTCTACCTTTTTTTTTTTGGTGGGGGGAAAGTTTTGTATCTGCTCATGATCTTTTCCCTTGAAAATAGACAAAGCGATTTTACTTTAAAAATACCTATATGATACTACTGTATATTCCTGTACTGTATAATGATGGTCATAATCAGACAATGTAGAGGTGAGTAGGAAAAGGCTTATTTCTGCCTTCAGGTTGTTCTCCATTCAATTATCCCATGCCACTATATTTTAAATATACATATATATTTCCTGGAATGCATGAACATACTTTGTAATTCCTTTTTACTAAAAATGATTAATTCATATAGAACAAGATAATAATAAATTGAACTGAAATGAAATAGATAGGTATTTTTGTTATAAAGTAAAGGAATCACTCATGAAATGTTTGTGCCTGCAATAAGAATTCTTCATAGAGCTAAAAAATAAGGATACATTTTTAGTGAAATTTCAAACATTTTTGAGACTGTAAGAATTCAATTTAAAAGTAAAATTCAGTGACGGGCTATTTAAAGCAAATATGTGAATCTATTTCAGACAGAACAAAATATAAAATGTGATATATCAGTATCCAATGAGAAGTTAGTCATTCACTTCTATATGGCAACTCATTTTCATATATACTCAACAGGCCATATGTAAAATGTAATATCCTTACAATGTGATGAAAAGAGTTTGGGACTTAATTTCAGAAGAACTGGAGCTTTTCAACAATGTTTGTGAGATTGGGAAAACTATAAAGTAGTTTGGTAGAAATTAGCTATAGACCAGTATCTGACATAATGTGTTAAGACCAAAATTGAAACATGATATAAAAATAAAAGGATATATCATAATCAAATTGAAGGAAAGGTAACATGTTAACTATCAAGTTTAGTAGAAAAACAAAGGAATTTATGAGTCAACAAGAAATAAAGAGGATCATGAATTGTGAAACAAATAATTTAAGTATATTGATTGAAAAGATTTTATACAAATGAACCAATATTGCCCAGGTTAAAAAGAAATTGAAAAATTGGGGAAATATTCATAATTTCTGATAAAGGTCTCATATTTAAAATTCATAGAGAGTGAACCAAATTTAGGGGAATAATATCAATCTCCAATTGATAAAAGAACAAAAGATATGAAAAAAACAATTTTGGGGTTGCATAATTAAATGCTTTAAATCACTACTACATCAAAAAAATTCTGAGGTAGCATTTTACACACATCAAATTGGCTAAAATTGCAAAAGGACAAAATGACAAATGTTGGAGAGGATGTTAAAAATGGGAGCATACAATAGGGAAGGAAGTAGTGTATAAAATAAATAAATAAATGCATATTGATTGAGGAAGAGGGAAGAAGATCACCATGGAACAAAAAAAATACTAAAGGAAACAACTCCTCAATGAGTAAAATTGGCCAAACTGAAATAAAACTTAGAAGTTCATGGAAGAAAATATATCCCTCAAATTAGAACTGGGCAAATAGAATCTAATGATTTCATAAGAAATCTGGAAACAAAAAGACAAAAGAAATAAAACTTTGAACTATAACACTGGGGAAAAAAATCCTGAAAAATATATCAAGGAGAGATAATCATTGAAACACTTGAAAGCCACAATCCAACAAAGAGCCTAGGTAACACATTGAAAGAAATTCTTAGGGAAAACTACTCCAATATCCCTGAACAAGAAGGGGAAATACAAATTAAAAGAATCCATTGATTGAAAGAGAACTCATGATAAAACATCCTAGAACTATTATAGACAAATTCCACAACTATCAGTTGAGGGGAAAAGTACTGTAAGCAGCCTGAAGAAAATAATTAAAATATCATGAAGTCACAGTCAGAATTATACAGTCTATGGCATCTTTAGCCAGATGGCATGAAATATGATATTCTGAAAGACAAAGGATAAATTACTGCGGCCAAGAATCATCTACTCAGTGAACCTGAGCATAATCCTCCAGCGGGAAATTTATGCTAAATAGAAACAGATTTCCAGATATTCCTGACAAAAAATGAGTTGAAAAGAAAATTTGGTGGTCAAGTACAACATGTAAGAGAAGCACAAAAAGGTAAATAGAAAACTGAAAGCAATGTTTTTTATAAGGTTAAAATTATTCATTCCCATCTGAGAATGTGATAACTAAAATACCTATTTTGCTTGAAATGTTTATGGTAATTAAAATTCCCAAGATACTCAAATTACTTGTGATATTTAATTATCACTATTGGAAAAGTAAGGTGTATATGTAGAATAAAGAAGGTAGTAACTTGGATAGGATGGGATAATATCCAAAAAATAAAAATCATAAGATGAGTAAGAGGAACCCTCTGGGAGAAGAGAAAAGGAGAGACACAAAGGGACAAATTATCTCATATTAAGAGAATAAGAAGAGTGTACACTTTATAGGAGAAGATGAGGGGTAGGGGGAGGGTTTTACAATGTTTAAAATTTACTTTCATTAGAATTCTCTCAAATCCAGAATAATGTACACTTTGAGTCATAAAGAAACCCATCTAAACTTTTGGGAAGTAAAAGGGAAGGAGGGGATGAGAGAATAGGATGGAATGAACAAAAGGGATATTGATTTTAATTAGATTTTTTTTCTCAATAGGACATGACACAGAAACTGATCATAAAATAGGACATAAAAAGTTTTCAACAATATGCAGAAGAGAATAAATATCAAATTCATTATTTTGGTACCTGATATGAAATAAAATTTCACTCAGAAAAAGGCAGCAGGAAGACTAAAAATAAATATTTAATTTATAAAATAGAATGACAACGAGGATACAATTTACCCTAATTTGCTAGATGCTGCCAAAGTTGTATTTATAGAGAAATTTATTTCTCTAAGGGCTTGCATCAATAAAATAGATAAAAAATGGGTACACAACTAAAAAAAATAAAAAAACAAATTAAAAATAATCAATTAAAGAATGAATTTAAAATCATAAAAAAACAAACGAGATATTAAGAATATTGAAAATATGAAAATCATTGAACTTATGATAAGACAGAGTTGGTTTTATGAAAAAAAATCAGTGAGATGGATAAGCAATTGGTCAATTTGATTTAAAGAAAAACAAACAAAAATTTCAATTAACAAAAATAAAAAAGCCAAATTCAAAATCCATATAGAAGAAATTAAAGCAATTGGAAATAGGAATTATTTTATCTAATGTATTAGGGTGGTGTTGGAGATGACATGAAATGGATTAAATTGGACCAGTAACAAGATGTTACACTGTTGGTTGAAAGCCAACAGTTACCTGTGACCAGGGAAGAGCCTGGTCTGAGATCAACACACAGACCACTCAGTAACTGAGAAAGTAATTTAATTTAATAGGGAAAGGTTAAAAGGGAAATAGGATAACCCTGATGCTAATTTCCACTATCTATATTCCCACAGATCTAAATGTCTCCTTACAGAGAGTCTTCAAAGAGTTGGTTGTACTATTCTAATCCCTCTCCTCTCTCACCTAAAAATATCCAGTCCCTGCTCTGGCTAATCTACATTCAACTCCCCTTAGTTGGTATTAAAGGTAATGGTCTGTGATAAGTTTGGCAGGGCCCAGAAAGGGTCTTGGATCCAAATTGAACCCAGGCCTCATCTTACAGTTAGTGCAGACAGCTGATTCAGGATCACAAGGTTATTCTCCAAGGCAAATATAATAACCAGATAATAATAAGGCAGCAAACAGGAAACGACAGTAGGATACGATCAGCAGCCCAAGGACATCTAGCTAGTCTTCCCAGGTACTCCCAGAGAGAGGGCTAACTCAACAGTCCCTGAGATCTTGTTCAACCCCCCCTTTTTCAACATTCCAGAATTCTTTTTTCTGCTGGTCTCATGACACTGTGTTCTGCACCCTTAAACTTATCTCTTCCTTATAACATTAACTGAACATAATGAATATGACAATCTAAGGGGAATAGATAAAAGATAAAAATATATAAATTGTCAAGATTAATAGAAGGGAAAAGCAAATATTTTTAAAATGCCATCTCATAAAAAGAAGTTGGACATCGACTTCTTTTGAGCATTCCTTAAATGTATAAAGTAATATCTATCTAAAACCATCAGGAAGCATTATCTATAATGAGGATTAGCTACAACCTTTCCCAATAAGATCAAGAATAAAGAAATGACTACATATAATACTAAACATTTGTATTTTTTGACATAATAATCCAGTAATAAGACTGAATCTTAAAGAGATATCAAAAATGGTGAAAAAGACCAGAATATACCAAAATATTTATTGCATCTCTTTTTCTGATAAAAAAAAAAGAGGAAAGTGAAGGGATGTCTATCAGTTGGGGAATGGCAGAAAAAGTTGTGGTATATGATAATGATAGAATATTATTGTGTAATAAGAAATGAAAAGTAAGATGACTTCAGAAAAATCTGGAAAGACTCACAAAAACTGATGCAAAGTGAAGTAAATAGAACCAGTAGAACATTGTACACAGTGACAGCAATATTTCTTGATGAAGAGCTGTGAAAGACATAGTTATATTCAATAAAGCAGTGATCCAAAACAATGCAAGAGACTTATGATGAAAACTGCCATCTCCAAGAAATAACTCATGGAATCTGAATGGTGATTGAAATACACTAGATTTAATGCTATTTTTTTTAAAAAATCATGATCTTTCTTGCAAAATGATTAATCTAGAAAAAATATTGTATTGACCTACATGATTATGTATGTCAAATATTTAGATTGCTTACTATCTAAGGAAGTGGGGAGAACACAGAGGGAAGGATAGAGGGTAAGAAGAAGGAAGAAAATTCAGAAATCAAATCTTATTAAAAATGAATATTAAAAATATTTTACAATAGGTGAAAATAAATTATTATATCCAAAAAATTAAAAAAAAATAAAGCTCCAAGGACAGATGGATTCACAATGTAATTCTACCAAATATTCAAAGAGAACAATTCCAATAGTATATAAACTACTTCAAAATTATGTGATGAAGTAATTATTCCAAATTCCTTTTATAATGCAAATATATTGCTGATATCCAAACTATGAAGAACAAAAATAAAGGAAATTATAGACTACTCTCCATGATGAATTTTGACACAGAAATTTAAAATTGAATAGTATTAAGAATATTACAGCATTATATCACAAACAATGACTGTGGGTTTTATACTAAAAATTCAGAAACATTTCAATGTTAGGGAAACTATAAGCATAATGGACCATATCAGTAACAAAACCAATGGAAACCATATGATTATCCCCATAGAAGCAGAAAAACTTCTTTAAAATATAACACCCATTCCTGCTTTAAAAATTAACACTGAAATAAAAACAGCTTTTAAAAAATGATATATGGCATCTAATTAAAATAATTAGCAAGCATTATCTGTAAGGAGATAATCTAGAAATCTTTTCAATAAGGTCAGAAATAATACAAGAATAGTCATTATGACCACTATTATTTAATATTGCATTAGAAATTCTAGGTATATAAATAAGAGCTGAAAAATAAATTGAAGGAATTAGAATAAGGAATGAGGAAACAAAATTAACACTCTTTTCAAATATATGTATATATGGAGAACCCCAGAGAAATATGGAAAAAAAAACTAATCAATTACCAATTTTAGCAAAGTTGCAAGACACAAAAAACAAAAAACAAAACTCACATGACTCTTTTTTTGCATTTCCATTTACCACCAAACAAGTCCATTATGTGTAATTAGAATCTATACTCTAAAACTACAACTCCCAGCATCCCACTCTCCTCATGTTACTTGCTGATGTAGGAACGAAATAAATTTTGGTGTAGCTCCACCTCTTGCCCTCTTCTCTTTCTATTGTGGCTTAGGTGGAGTGGACCTTTAAAAAATTCCAGGAGAACTTAGTCACATGGTCTTAATTTTGTTAGGTAATTGGGTTTGTTTTTTTTTAATATTTCTATTTCCTTTTATTCCTCCTTCCACAAGTGATTAGTAATAAACTTTATAAAATATAATTCTTGGAGTGTTGGATATTAATATAAATTCTTACATTTCTGGCAAACCATTAAGTTGTGATGCTTACCCGCAATTTTCTTGAATTCTCTTCATTTTCAATTCATTCATTTTTATTATCTTTAAGTCAGTTTCTAATCCTAAAGTTATAATCTACACCTGAATAAAAAGGTTAGTCAAAAATTTTGTTTTCCTTTCCCCTTAAAAAAAAATGTTGAAATTACCTTAGTAGCAGTAAGCTAGCTATATCTCCAGAGTACTGGAGAAGGAAAATAAGTTCAGCTCAGCTTTTTGTTATTAGAAGGTGGAAGTCTGCTCTTTCTTTTTTCAAAGCCCCCACATGCCTTTAGCATTAGCTTAAGTGGGAGGTGGAGCACTGGGGAGATCAGTCAGGGAGAGCAGCAGTAAAAATAAATTAAAATGGCCCTTTTAACCCTAAGAGGCTTTCAGAGCCCATATAATGGAAAAGGTAATCCACCAAAACCTTTTTTTTTTTTGTCCCAGACCAACTCAGAAAAGTAGCTTCCTGCTTACAAGACCCAGAAGCTGCTCCCTGGAAGCACATGGTAGAAGCATGTGATACTAGTGTTTGTTTGTTTGTTTGTCTTTAAACTTAGTTTCAGGCTACATTTTTTAGCTACCCTCCACCCAAAAGCTAATTGATTAGGGTGTGCCTGCACTCAAAACAATTGTCTCATTTGAAATTTTAAAAAAGAAAACACCCTAACCTAACCCCTAACCAGTAGTGCCACCTACTGACAGAAAGTAAAATTGCAGAATTAAAAAATACCAAACAGGCAAATAATATGATTTTTAACAGCATAGCCCAAGTTGGGGAAATGTTGTTGTTTTTTTTTCTATTTAAAGTAGTTCATAATCCCAGAGACCATTTCACAGTGGCTCTATATAGCACTGTTTATAGCTAGTCAAATGGGCTTGGCATTTTATCTATTCTTCCTTAGGAAGAAAAAGAATGATGGTTTGTTTGAATTCAGAAGTGAACGAAAAGCTCAACTTGAAAGAAAACTAGAAAATAACTCAAGTGACCTTGAGAAGAAATTGAAGGAGAGTTTAGGGGATCTCAAGACATATATAAAAAGCATTGAGAAAAGCCTGAGAAAACCCCATAATAAGAAGAGAGATTTATCTCTCCATACTCTGTCATCATAAGAGCCAAGTCAGTTTCTGTCCCATCCTGCTCAACACAATTCTGCACATACTCAAACTACTTTAACTCCTCTTTGTACTGTTCTAACTACCTTTAAATCCACTCAAACTCCTAAATTCATGGCCTACACTATTGTGACCCAAACTCCTCCCATTCAACATATTTCCCTGCCTACACTCATTACCTGCTTTAGGGCAACTCAAACAAAAAGCCCAGAGGCAGAAACCAAAACTAATTCAGCTAAAACTTTATTACCCTTAAAGGAAGTACCCACATTTAATAAAGCTGGAGAGATTGTGCCTTTAAGACTCTATACACCCTTCACACACATACACACACACACACACACACACACACACACACAGACATTCAAGCAAAATACTCCTTCCTTTGAAGAAGAGCCAATTGTGATTATTAAAAATTAGATAATATTTTTCAAGCATTTGACCCTAGCTGGATGGACATTGAAAATTTATTAGAAACATTTTTGACAGACAGAGAGAAAAATAAAATCATCTCTCTTGTTAATCAGAAAAAAGGAGGGAGAGAAATTCAATGGCTGACCCAAGACCCTAAATTGAGCCCCAACAGTAAACAAGATTACATAAAACTATGCCAGGCCAGAGAAGCATTATTGACAGTGATGAGCACTTGCTCTGATTAGCCTGGTACATGGGCAAAATTCAAGAACAATAAACAAAAAACTGATGAAAATCCCTCCCAGTTTATGGATAGACTTATTGAGTTGGGAGGTAGATATGTAGATCTGGATTTTTCCAGAGAAAGGGGCATTAGACAAATATGCAGAGAATTCTTTAAGAATTGTTGTAAGTGGTTAGAGACTACTTTAATATTATATACTTGAATTGGGACTGTATGGATCTTGAGGAATTGAGGAGGGTAGTAGTCTGTGTCTTTAAGGGCCATGAACATAAAGATGAGGAGAACAGTAACTTAGTGGAAAACTTAAGGAAAGAAATAAAACTCTTAAAGGAGGAAATTAAAGAAAAAGGAAAATCATGGAGTGCCCATAGCCCCTTTGAAGAAATCCATAAATCAATCCTTAATGTGTCACTTCTGTGGAAAAAGAGATCTCAAAAGAGTCATTGCACAATGCCAAAGAAGCACAAAGTTAATCTTCATGGTGCCTATGACCACAAAGTCAAGGAGATTAACCAATCCCAGTGGGATTGATGAGATCTGCACCAAGACAGAGGACTTGTTGGAGGCTCAAGATTGTGGCTTTTTGAACCCTGTGCCACGTTCTGACAAATACAGCAGTTTGGCTAGAATATTGGCTCCCCTATCTGTGAAAGGAAAGGTAAAATCAGATCAAAGAATTCTATTTCCCATCTGCTACAAAAATCTAGTCCCTTTTCTGCCTTTCATAAGTGTGTCAATTTTCTGTAGTCTTGACTGCTGATTGGGTAAATATATATTGCTGCAATGGTCCTAAAGGCTTGTGGGACATCAATCATTTTAATGGGTTCTAATTCTAGGATCTCTTATAGGCCTATTCTTGCCTACTCAGAATTTTTTATATATTAATTAATTTTGATTTTTCCCCTCTTTTTTAATGTTTTTGATTTCCTTTTAAGAATTGATTCACAAATTTCATAACATCCATATATCCCTGGGTGATCCAGGTGATCCATGTGTTTGCCATCACCAGCCTCATGGGGGATTGTATAATTGTCATATAATTGTACATTTATAAAAATTTTCTTGTTTGAGAATAATTTTAGGATAATAAACTTGCTAATTCCCCAAATCCAGAGAGTGAACTTTTTGGAGAAGGTGCCATGAAGATGCTTGCAGAAACCACACACTGAACCAAAAGATCCAGAATGAACTTTGGGATGTAGTAAAATTGAATGGTGGGGGGAGGGGGGTTGGTTGCATTTATTTTGTATGTACACTCTTATGCCAAAGGGGACTACCCCCAATTGGCTTTTTGTTAATGCACCTAGCAATCACTGATTTTGTTCTCTTTCTGTTTTATTTCCCCTTTATCCCCAAATTATTGTAATTTCCCCTTCATAAGTACAATTTTGTAGGAACCTATGTTTGGAGATCTTTAGAGATATAAGTTAGTTATGTGTACTGATTCCCTGCGGAAAGTAGGAATGTAAATATGAGAGATTTCTACATGCTCATTTCATATGGGAATCACAGGGGGGGGTTGTGTAATTAGGATCTGTACCCTAAAACTACAACTCCCAGCCTCCTACTCTCTCTCCTTCTCATATTACATGCTGATGGAAAGAAGGATATAAATTTTGGTGTAGTTCTGCCTCTCATTATGTTCTCTTCCTGTTGTAGCCTTGGTGGAGTGGACCTTTTAAACAGGCAAGAAGAACTTAGTCAGGTGGTCTTAATTTTGTTAGGAAATTGTTTTTTTTTTCTTCTTATATTTCTATTTCCTTTTATTCCTCCCACTTCAAGAGATTATTAATACACTTTATAAAATATAATTCTTAGAGTACATGTATCATATAGTAGTCTCTCGGTGATCGAGAATGACTATTGTCTTTGTGCAGTTTCATCTACGGTGTACCCTCATGTGGCTTTGACGTCTAAAGGCTGAGGCGCAGAGTTTGTCGCCCATGGGGCCTGGGACGCCAGTTGTTACGGGAGGTGCGGTTGTGGCCTGGTGTCGGCGTTCACGCACAGCGGCAAGACGTCGACGTCGCTCATCTTCAAAGTTGGCGGCGGCATGGTTAATGTGGGTTCGCCAGCTGCTTCTGTCAGAGGCAGCGAGTTCTAGTTGCCTTGGTGTCATGCCAGCCCACTTCAAGTTGGACTTTAGCTGATCCTTGAATCTTTTCTTTGGTCAGCCTTGTTTCCTGAGTCCAGCTGACAGTTCACTGTAGAATACCTGTCTTGGTATTCGCTGTGGGTCCATGCAGATGACGTGTCCAGACCATCGTAGCTGGGTCTTGAGGACCAGGACTTCGATGCTGGTGGAGTTGGCTCTGTCGAGGACTTCCTGATTGGTGATTCGGTCCTGCCATCGGATCCTCATGATTGACTGGAGGGAGCGTTGGTGGAATTGCTCCAGCTGTTTCATGTGCTTCCGGTACAGTGTCCATATCTCGCAACCATACAGGCGTGAACTGAGGACCACTGCATTGTACACTTTGAGCTTCGTCGCAGTGCTTATACCTCTGTGTTGGAGGACTTTGCAGCTCAGCCGCCCGAGTGCCTGGCTGGCCTTTTGGATCCTGGCATTGATCTCGTGGTCTAGGGACCCGTCGTTGGCAATGGTGCTGCCCAGGTACTTGAAAGTGTTGACGTTAGAAAGCTGAGTGCCAATGATTATAATGCATGGCTGGTTTGTTGGCCTCCCTGGTGCAGGTTGGAACAGCACCTCTGTTTTGCTGAGGCTGATAGTCAGGCCAAACAGTTTTGTTGCGGTGGAGAACCTGTCCACAATGGTTTGGAGATGATTGTCTTGGTGGGCCATGAGAGCACAGACATAAATATAATTCTTAGAGTACATGATATTAATTTAAATACTACAATTAGCAAAAGAAAGAAAAATTCTATTAAAAATAATTGCAGAAAAATGAAATACCTGGAGCTCTATCAAGCAAAACAAATTCACTATCTATATGAAGACTATTACAAAACAATTTTCATTCAAATTAAGTTTGGCCTAAACAATTGTAAAAACATTAATTGCTCTTGAGTAACCTTGAGGCAATTTAATAAAGCATCATAATTCTGCCTAAAGCAATTCACCTCTGTAGTACCATACCAATTAAACTACCAAAAATAATTCATAAACCTAGAAAAAATAGCAAAAGTAATCTGGGAGAACAAATGTTTAAGAATATCAAGATAATTAATTTAATAAATATGAAGTAAAGTGACTGAATGAGTGATACCAGATGTCAAACTGTATTTTATAGCAGTAATCATCAAAACAATTTGGTACTGGCTAATAAATATGAGTGGAATAATGGAATAAATTGCATACTAAAACACCCAATTAAATTACCACGGTAACAATGTGTTTGATAAACCTAAAGCTTTTTTTAAAATTTAATTTAATTTAATTTAATTTTTTCCTTATGAACTCTCACACTTTATCTCATGTAACCATTCAGGTTAAATTAAACAGAAATACACACAAAAAACTTTTAAAAAGTAGGCTAGTTTTGGATTTTTCTTTTTTTTTTTATTTTGAACCCAGGTTCTTTATTTTTTTTTTCCATTTTAAAAATTATTTTATTTGGTCATTTTCACACATTATTCATTTGGGTAAAAAAATATAATTTTCTTGTCCTCCCCACCCCTCCCACCACCCCTCCCATAGATGACGCCGTTTCCACTGGGTATCATATGTGTCCTTGATTCGAACCCATTTCCATGTTGTTGGTATTTGCATTAGTGTGTTCATTTATAGTCTCTCCACAATCATATCCCCTCAACCTCTGTAGCCAAGCAGTTGCTTTTCCTCGGTGTTTATACTCCCACAGTTTGTCCTCTGTTTGTGGACAGTGTTTTTTTCTCCAAGATCCCTGCAGATTGTTCAGGGACATTGCATTGACATTAATGGAGAAGTCCATAGTATTGATATCTTTGGCTGAAAACTTCCTATTCAAGTCCGTTGCCCATTTATCAATTGGAGAACAGATTGATTTTTTGTACAATTCATTTAGCTCTTTATAGATTTGAGTAATTAGACATTTGTCAGAGGTTTTTGTTATGAAGATTGTTTCCCAATTTGTTGCTTCCCTTCTAATTTTGGTTACATTGGTTTTGTTTGTACAAAAACTTTTTAATTTGATGTAATCAAAATTGTTTATTTTACATTTTGTGACAGTTTCTATGTCTTGCTTGGTTATAAAGTCTTTCCCTTCCGACAGGTCTCACATGTATACTATTCTGTGTTCACCTAGTTTACGTATAGTTTCCTTCTTTATGTTCAAGTCATTCACCCATTCTGAGTTTATCTTGGTGTAGGGTGTGAGGTGTTGATCCAAACCTAATCTCTCCCACACTGTCTTCCAGTTTTTCCAGCAGTTTTTGTCAATGAGTGGATTTTTGTCCCAAAAGCTGGGGTCTTTGGGTTTGTCATAGACTGTCTTGCTGGGGTCACTTACCCCAAGTCTATTCCACTGATCTTCCTTTCTGTCTCTTAGCCAGTACCAAATTGTTTTGATGACTGCTGCTTTATAGTATAGTTTGAGATCTGGGACTGTAAGGCCTCCTTCCTTTGTATTTTTTTTTCATTATTTCCCTGGATATCATTGATCCTTTGTTCTTCCAAATAAACTTTGTTATGTTTTTTTTCCTAATTCAGTAAATTTTTTTTGGAAGTTCAATGGGTATGGCACCACATAGATAGATAAGTTTGGGTAGGATGGTCATTTTTATTACATTGGCTCATCCTACTCATGAGCAGTTAATGTTTTTTCCAATTCCTCAAGTCTAGTTTTAGTTGGGTGAAGAGAATTTTGTAGTTGTGTTCATATAGTTCCTGTGTTTGTCTTGGGAGATTGATTCCTAAGTATTTTATTTTGTCTAAGGTGATTTTGAATGGGATTTATCTTTCTAGTTTTTGCTGCTGAGCTGTGTTGGAAATATATAGATATGCTGATGACTTGCGCAGATTTATTTTGTATCCTGCAACTTTGCTAAAGTTGTTGATTATTTCAACTAGCATTTTGGTTAATTCTCTAGGATTCTTTAAGTAGATCATCATATTGTCCACAAAGAATGACAGCTTGGTCTCCTCATTGCCTGTTTTAATTTCTTCAATTTCTTTTTCTTCTCTAATTGCTACTGCTAATATTTCTAGTACAATGTTAAATAATACAGGTGATAATGGGCATCCTTGTTTCACTCCTGATCTTATTGGGATCTAGTTGATCCCCATTGCAGATGATATTGGCTGATAGTTTTTAGATATATACTGTTTGTTATTTTTAGGAAAGGCCCTTCTATTCCTATGCTTTATAGTGTTTTTAATAGGAATGGGTTTTGTATTTTATCAAAGGCTTTTTCTGCATCTATTGAGATAATGATGTGATTTTTGTTGGTTTGCTTGTTGATATGGTCAATTATGTGGATGGATTTCCTAATATTGAACCAGCCCTGCATTCCTGGTACAAATCCTACTTGATCATAGTGAATGACCCTCCTGATCACTTGCTGACATCTTTTTGCTAGCATCCTGTTTAAGATTTTTGCATCTTTGTTCATTAGGGAGATTGGTCTAAAGTTTACTTTCTCCATTTTTGACCTGCCTGGCTTTGGAATCAGTACCATGTTTGTGTCATAAAAGGAATTTGATATAACTCCCTCTTTGCTTATTATGTCAAATAGTTTGTATAGTATTGGGAGTAGCTGTTCTTTGATTGTTTGATAGAATTTACTTGTGAATCCATCTGGCCCTTTGGATTTTTTCTTAGGGAGTTCTTTGATGGCCTGTTGGATTTCTTTTTATGAATTGGGATTATTTAAGAATTCTATTTCTTCTTCAGTTAGTCTAGGCCATTTGTATTTTTGTAAGTATTCGTCCACATCACATAGATTGGCATATTTATTGCCATATAATTGGGCAAATAAGTGTTTAATGATTGCCTTAATTTCTTCTTCATTGGAGGTAAGGTCCCCTTTTTCATGTGAGATACTGCTAATTTGCCTTTCTTCTCTCTATTTTTAAATTAGATTGACTAGTACTTTCTCTATTTTGTTTATTTTTTTTAAAGTACCAGCTTCTTATCTTATTTATTAGTTCAATAGTTCTATCACATTCAATTTTATTAATTCTCCCTTAATTTTTACGATTTCTAATTTGGTTTTCTTCTGGGTGGGGTTTAATTTGTTCTCATTCAAGTTTTTTTAATTTCAATTTCCAATTCATTGATCTCTTCCCTCCCTAAATTGTTAATATGTGCAATCATGGATATGAATTTTCCTCTGAGTATTGCTTTGGTTTGAAAGGATATCTCGCCATTGTTATTTTCTTCAATGAAATTATTGTTTCTAGGATTTGTTCTGTAACTGATTTTGGAGCATTATATTATTTAAATTTCTAATTGTTTTTTGATTTTGCTCTCCCTGTACCCTTACTGATCATTATTTTTATTGCCTTGTGATCTGAAAAGGTTGCATTAATTAATTCTGCTTTTCTGCATTTGTATGCCATGTTTTTATGACCTAGTGTATGGTCAATATTTGTGAATGTGACATGTGCTGCTGAAAAGAAGGTGTATTTCTTTTTGTCCCTATTTATTTTTCTCCATATATCTATTAACTCTATTTTTTCTAAGATTTCATTCACCTCTTTTACCTCTTTTTATTTATTTTTTATTTGATTTATCTAAATTTGATAGTGGTTGGTTCAGATCTCCCAGTAGTATAGTTTCATTATCTATTTCCTCCTTCAATCCTAGTAGTTTCTCCATTAGAAATTTGGGTGTTATACCATTTGGTGAATACATGTTGATCACTGAAATTTCCTCGTTGTCTATACTCCCTTTTATCTATGTTTTATGAGTGAGTTTATCCCCTTCACATTCAATGTTATGATTGTCATTTGTGAATTCCCCAGCATTTTAATATCCTCCCCTAATTCTGACCTTTCTTCTTTTACTATAACCTTTAAAACCCGTGATTTACTTTAAATCAGTCCCCCTGGTCCCCTCCTTTGTTATGCTTCACTTTTTGGCCCCTCCATTTTTCTTCCCTTCCCCTCCCCCCTCTCCATCACTCCCCTTTTGTACTCCATCCCTTATGGCCCCCTTGGTTTCCCCTCTTCCTTGCCCTGTTGGATAAGATCGAATTCAAGATCCCAATGGATCTAGATACTCTTCTCTTTCAGAGTTGATTTCACTGAGAGTAATATTTATGTACTACTTAGCATTCTTTTCCTCTCTTTCTTACAAGAGAATTCTTCCACTCTCCTTCCCATGTGTATCTTTATTTGACAAAGATTATTCTATTTAATTTATTTCTATTTCTTCAAGCATATGTTAGTACCCTCATTGATTACCCCCCTTATCTTTCTTTTTGTTCCCCCCTCCAAATCATGTTAATGCCCCGATCTTTCCCTATGAGTGATTCTTCAGTTTAATCTTTTATTGCATAAATTTTTTGAACTTTACACATAACATTTCCCTCATATGTTAGTATATATAATTTGATCTAATTGTATCCCTTGTAGAAGAGAGTTTGAATAAAATAAAAACAATTTTCTCCTTTTCCCTTCTTTCATATTTACCTTTTCATGTTTCTCTTGCTCTTTGTGTTTAGATTTCCACTGATTTCTGGTCTTTTCTTCGCAAATACTTGGAAATCTTCTATTTTGTTGAATGCCCATACTTTCCCCTGGAAGTATATAGTCAGTTTTGATGGGTAGCTAATTCTTGGTTAGAGACCCAGTTCTCTTGCCTTTCTGAATATTGTGTTCCAAGCTTTATGGTCTCTTAGCATGTTCGCTGCAAGGTCTTGTGTATTTCTTATTGGTGCTCCTCTGTATCTGAAGTTCCTCTTTTTAGCTTCTTGTAAGATTTTTTCCTTAGCTTGGAAGCTCTTGAATTTGGTGATTATATTCCTGGGGGCTGTCTTTTGGGGATTTAGTATAAAGGGTGTTCTATGAATCCTTTCTTTTTCTATTTTGCCCCCTTGTTTGAGAATATCAGGGCAATTCTCTTCTATGATTTATTGTCTTATGGCATAGAGATTTTTTTTAATCTCTGGTTTTTCAGGTAGACCAATGATTCTCAAATTGTCTCTCCTTCCTCTGTTTTCCTGGTCTGTCACCTTGTCAGTGAGATATTTTATGTTTTCTTCTAATTCATTAATTTTTTTAAATTTGCTTCATTAATCCTTACTGTTTTGCAAGATAATTGGTTTCCAGTTGCTCAATTATGGTCCTTAAGGTCTGGTTTTCTGCTTTAATCTTTTGGCATTCAGCTGTAATTTTTTGCTTCTCTAATATAATTTGTTGGTTTTCTTTTTGAACCATTTCCCACTTCTCTTTCCAGAGAGCTTCCATCTTTTTGATGATAAGCTCCATTTGAGACTCTTCCAGGGCTTGTGGACAATTTTTTTTTCAGTTTTACCTTTGTTTGACTTTCATTCCAGTATTTCCTCTGTAGTCTGGGTTTTTCCTCCATAGAAAGTTTCAAGTATGACAGCTTTCCTTTTTGATTTCTTGCTGGGATTTTGAGGCTCCTGTGCACAGTTGAGCTCCCTGTGCACAAAAATTACACATAGCTTAATATATCTTACCATATAGCAATATAAAGTTGAAATGGTTACTTGATCAAGAAATCAAGAGTGATACTACAAATTAGGGAAATAAGGAATAGTTTACCCATTTGATTTATGGTTAAAGGAAAAATTTGTAACCAAACAAAATATAAAAGATATTATAAGAAGTGAAATAGATAATTTTTGTATTAAATTTAAAAGGATTTATACAAGTAAAACCAATGCAACCAAACCTAGAAGGGAAACAAACATCCAGGAAAATATGTGACAATGAGTATATTTAACAAAGACCCTCATTCTTACTATTATATAATAATGAACTGGAGTATTTCTGTGTAAACTGGAAAGATCTCCAGGGATTGATAAAGAGCAAAAGAGCAGAAACCAGGAGGACAATATACACAGAGACTGATACATTATGATACAATTGAATGTAATAGACTTTTCTACTAGCAGCATTGCAATGATCCAGGACGATCCAGAGGAACTTATGAGGAAAAACACTATCCACATCCAGAGAAAGAACTGTGGAAGTAGAAAAGCAGAACAACATATGATTGATTCCACAATGGGGATATGATTGGGGTTTTAATGTTAAAGGACCGCTTTCCTGCAAAGATGAATAACATGAAAATAGGTTTTGAACAATGATACATGTATAACCCACTGGAATTGCCTGTCAGTTCAGGGTGGTGGGAGGGAAGGGGACGGGTTTATGAATCATTTAACTACTGAAAAATATTCTGAATAAATTTTTTAAAAAGAAGGAATTTTTCATGTGCCTATTATATACTAGGCTCATGGTGTCAAAACTATGTCATGTGTGCCAGAGGGGGCATTCAGAACCCTCTCTGTGGATTCATGCACTATCACTACAGGACAGTTTGCCAGAGTTTATTACTAGAATTTTGGAGGGGTGCAGGACTGGATTGCTCTCCTTCCCCTCACCTGAGGATATTCATTACATCACCTACCCCTCTAAAAGGTTCCCCATCACTGTACTAGGCTGTGTGCCAAGTACTTTATAAATATTATGTCACTTGATTCTCACAACAAATCAGTAAAGATAATTGCTATTATATTCCTAAATTATAGTTGAGGAAACTGAGGAAGTTAGAAGTTGTCACTTGTCCAGTGTCAAATAATTAGTAAGTTTTTGAGGTCTAATTAGAACTTGGGTTTCCCTGAATCCACTCTACAATGTTCCACCTAACTATCTCTATTAAGCACTGACTACATGGTAGAGATTGTGGTAACATTGAAGATAAAGAAATAAGCAAGAACAATTACTGTCTGCAAGGAGTCTATTTTTTAATGTAGCTATATGTTATATATAAAAGTGGTTGCCATCCTTCATACCCAAAGAGGACCCAGATGGTAAAAGTAGTGATATATTTTTACTCTCACTACTAATTGGTTTTAGATGAAACAGAGTACCACACATTCATCAGTCTCACCCTTTCCTCCAGAGTCAATGAGTTTCATTGGTAAGACAAAACTCAAGATGACTGGTGATGGCTCAGAATGTCCTGGAAGGTCATAGCTTCTTCAATGTCTAACCAAGCCTTAGTTCCACGGCACCTGCCTCAGCTGCTTTCATAATTATTGGAATAAATTGTTCTCATCTGTCCCTTAAACCTGATATAGTCTTCACATGCCTTGGGTAGACACCTTTCTAACTGACTGATGAGTTTGAGTGAGAAGCAGGTAGCCACTAAAAGAGGATCAGCAGCCCAGAAAAATGCTCAGCAAGATTTCTCAAAGGAGATACTAGTCATATCTATTCATCCCACATATATGTAATATTTATTGGGAAAGGAAATTGGATTTGGAAAACAAGGGGATAAATGGGGAAGTTTGTATAGGGGTAAGGAGAGAGAGGGAATAGTGCTAGGTGAGGCAAGGAAGGGAGATGCCCCCTGCTGAGAGTAAACCACAGAGGTCCAAAGAGGTCTGTTTGTCTTTGAATGACTGAAACTGAAGTTCAGCTCCCTCTATGACCAGAAAAGATAGTCCACGTATCTGACTGCAAATTCAAATAACATAAAGTTTAATAACTAGTCAGGATTGGAGTTTTTCTCAGCTTCAGACCTGAGGCCAGGCCCCAGAGGCTGGCGGAGAGTTTGTCCCACTCCCGTCTACTCTCGTTCTAATTCAGAAACTTAGCACTACACAGAAAGCAAACAAGAACAATTCTAACCTTTAGAAGCCTGTGTCTTTGGGCTGAACCAAGAAGTGCATGCCACTCCACACTGGGCTGAACAAGCTCCTCTCTCCTCCAATACCCGGAAGCAAGTCCCAAGTCGACAGGAAGGAAGAGCTAGTCACAAGACCCAACTGCCACACCTGGTTGGCCCTTCCCCCACACAAACTATTAGTCTAGTTTCCTTTCCACATATATAATAAATAAAAAATGCATAGAAGATATATGTAGATTAGAAGGAAAGCAACCAGCTGTGGAGGGAAGAGGGAAAAGGATCTAGGGATATTTCAAGAACTTCAAATGCCAGATATCCTTTTCCAAAATAATAAGGGAGGATGTAGCTGGGTGGATAAGTGGATTGAGAGGTAGGCCAAAAGCTGGGAGGTCCTGGTTTCAAATCTAGCCTCAGACACTTCCTTACTGTGTGACCCTGGGTAAATCCAATAATCCCACTATCTAGTCCTTACCCTTTTTTCTGCCTCGGAATTGTTACATAGTATTGATTCTAAGACAGAATGTAAGGATTATCAAGAAAAAAAAAGGGGAGTCTTTCTGAGAAAGTGAATAAAAGGAACTTAAAAGAGGGAGAAGGGAAAGGTATGTTCATGAAACTAGACAAACAAGAGTAAAGTTTTATATTTGCCATTTTCTCAGCCAGTTGATATGAGACAATTCAGGACAATATGTATTTTATTTGAAAAATATGGCATGCAAATAATATGGTGTTTTGCTGTTATAGCAAAAGCATCACTATCTTCTCTCTGATTCTGTGATACAATTTGATTCTTTAAATAAATATCAATCCAATTATCTCTGCAGGAACACACAGAAGTGCCCTAAAAGATATATGGAATATGATTAATCAATTGAATAATAAGAAGAATTAATTCCTATACTATGTATGGTCTGTTATTAGAGCTATAATTCCATGCTACTCTGATCATGAGATCCAATAGGTAGCATATAAATTGGAATTGTTAGTAGCCCAGGAATTTATATATATACCACATAATTCTGAAGACTTCGGAAAGGCTAATTTCATAGGTCATCATCATTGCGAATGGATACATAAATGAAATAGTTGAACATGTGTACATTTCTAAATCCTTGGGGTAAGGAAGAGGATATAAATATATTTTCAATTTGAATCAATAAATATATAGTCTATGTGTGTGTATCAAGGTACTCATGTAGTAGAGATTAGTAACTTAATAGTTGCTCTTTCAGTTGACCATTAACATAGTAATATAATAGCTGCTTGTTCTACTGGAGACCAGACTCTATAGCTTATTAACCTGCCAGGAACTGTGCTAAGCAAATATTATCTCAGTTAATCCTGATCCCATTTCCTCAAAAAGTTTATTTTAAAAAAATGGTTTTCAGAACAAGAAAAGAAGCATTAATAAAATCACATATTTTAGTGGAGCTTTGTTCTGTCTTTAGGGCAAGTCAGAAATCAGGGAGCATTACAGCTAAGCTGAAACATTTTCCAAATTCAGGCAAAGTCGTGGTAGGTCACATAAGGGTCAATCAAAACCCTCAATAAATTTACAATTATTTATGAAATGGTTATTTTCTGGCAAGGATTATGTTAGCTGCAAGGAATACAAATGCAATGAAAGAAACAATGATTATTCTCTGTAAATAAATTAACAATTATTCATTAAGCACCTTCTATATTCCATTCATTTCTCTAAGTTCTGGAGATATACACACAATGAATTATATAACTTCAACTTAAAAGAAGTTTATATTCTTCATATTTTACATAATTATACATAGTTGGAATGTAAAACAAATATGTACATATAAAGCATTTAAATAAAATATAGTTTCATAGAATGAAGGTGCTAGCCATAGGAGAGATAGGAAATATTTTATGAAGAAGACAATGTTCTAGATGTGTCTTAGAGGTACACCTTGGAGGCATGGGCAAGGAAGGAGTGCATTCCAGGTATGTGATATCTCAATAGAAATACATGAAGATGTAAGATGGAGTGTCCTGAGTGAGAGATCAGATAGAAGGACTGGCTGGCTATAATGCAGAATTTGAGGAGAATATTGTCCAATGTGCCTATAAATATATTATAAAGGTTAAACAAATAAACAAACAAGAATTAAATTTGATCTTAGGGATGATAGAAAACAGGAGAGTTGAATAGGGAACTCATATGATTGGAGAACATAAGAATTAATTTGAAATCAGTATGGAGGATGAACTGTAGCTGTTGAAATAATTTAAGAGAGAGACAATGAGAGTTTGGACTAAGATGGTAAATACATAAGTAAAGTGAAAGTATTGCTTGTGAGAGATTACTGTCAATTAATATAATATGTAGAGTAAGAAAGAGTGAGGTTGAAAATAATGGCAAGAGTATAAGTGATTTAAACCAAAAGATTTGTGATGACATTAACAAAAATAGAGAACTTTGGAGGAGGGAAGTTTGGGAGGGTGGGGGGATAAGGGTAAAGAAGTCAGTTTTGGACATACTGACTTTGCAGTTCTCTGCTATATCCAGTTTGAAATTCAGGTAATGATAGCTATCAGGGGACAGATTGAAAGATATTGCAAATCTATGGGGTCATGAAGTGGAGGAGACATAGAAGATGGTACAAATTCAGGATATAAGGGAGATATATTGGAGGAGGAAGTCCTCAGCAGAGAGAATATGCACTAAATATAGATGCAAAATTGCTATTCTTACACTTATCTGAGGGAAATGAATGAACTCTTTATAGTTGTGCAAGATGAAAAACCCTGGGTTTGAAGTCAGAGGAACTGGGTTCAAATACCATCTCTCCTATAAGTTACCTGTTAATTACATGGGAAAAAAAAAACTTATTAATCTGTAAAATGAAAGGGTTGGATTGGAAATCCTCTGATAATATTTATATCTCTAAATCTTTGACCCTCTGATCCCAGAAGGTAAATACTACACATAGTTAGCTTTGCCTCCTTGGTTTTAAAGAGCATATCTATTACCTCTAGAACATATCTTCAAGTGGGATTCTTTATTGCAGTGCCCTAAGACACTAACAGTTGATCCCCATAATATGTCAGGGTAGTAGGTGCTATTCTACCTCATGAGATATATAAAATTTACATGGCTTGCCCCAGGTCATACATACATAGTAACTGTTTGAGTTTGGATTTAAAATTCAGGTCTTCTTAATTCCAAGACCATGTTCTACCTACTAGTTCACCTAGTTGTCTCTGGATGGGGAGGATTAAGTCCCTCATCTAGGTAGGAAAGGATTCACTTGAAAAGCCAGGTTTTTCATAATAAGAGATTATTTTTCTCCTCAAGATGGGTTTTGGAGTTCTATGAGGGTCTATTGAGAGGATGACCTCCTAAATGTTCAATAAAATGTTTTGATTTAATATCAGCTCCTAACCGAGTAGGTTATTAAATAAATTATCACAGAATAAGGTATTTTTGCTATCTTCAAGAGTAGGACTGGACTGAATATCATGGTGAACCAAAACAATATTGTAATTCATACATTCTTAATGGTACATGTGCACTGTTTGTCGCTATTGCTCTTTGCCATGCTACCGTTTTTCCTTAAGTGAATATATACCAGCTAGGCTAGAAAAGAGCGATCTCAATCCATCTCTGTCACTGTTGCTTCCCAGCCATCCACAGCTATACCACATTATTGGAATGTTGTGCTTCAGTGAGTCCTTAAGAGCTCTCTCCTGCCTACTCAACTTATGGCTGCTCAACACAAAGCATCTGCTTGGTGCTCCTGCTGTCATCCATTTTCTACATATGGCCTACTTGAAAGAGTTGTAATACAGAAAGTATTGTTGCACCAATGTGGAAATTTATTTCATGATTGGTGTTTTTCTATGTTGTAGTAAATAATCTTTAAGAATTACCACTAACAAACAAACTGGGGAAATTTTTATAACAAAACTCTCAGACAAAGGTTTAATTTCCCAAATATATAAGGAACTAAGTCAAATTTACAAAAAAATAAAAAAAAATCAAGCCATTCCCCAATCAACAAATGGTCAAGGGATATGAACAGACAGTTTTCAGATGAAGAAACCAAAAATCTATAATCACATACAAATGTTCTAAATTTCTCCTGATTAGAGAAATAAAAATTAAAACAACTCTGAGGTACCACCTCGCACCTAGCAGATTGGACAATATCATGGCAAAGGAAAGTGTCACATGTTGGTGGTAATGTAACAAAATTGGGACACTAATTCATTGCTGGTGGAGTTGTAAATTGGTCCAACCATTCTGGAGAGCAATTTGGAACTATGCACAAAAGGTTTTAACAGAATGCCTGCCCTTTGATCCAGTCATACCACTACTGGGTTTGTACCCCAAAGAGATAAAATGGAAAAATACTTGTAAAAAAATATTTATAGCTGCGCTCTTTGTGGTGGCAAAAAATTGGAAAATGAGGAGGTGTCCCTCAATTGGGGAATGGTTGAACAAATTGTGGTATCTGATAATGGTGGAGTACTATTGCGCTGAAACGAATAATGAATTGGAGAATTTCTATATGAACTAGAAACCCCCCAGGAATTGATGCAGAATGAAAGGAGCAGAACCAGAACATTTTACATACAGAGGGATACACTGTGGTAATAGAATGTAATGGACTTCTCTACTAGCAGAAACAACATCGAGGAATTTATGAGAAAGAACACTATCCACATTCAGAGAAAGAACTGAAGGAGTAGAAACACAGAAGAAAAACATACGATTGATCATGTGTTTCAATGGGGTTTTAGCTTTAAAAGATCACTCTATTGCAAATATGAATAACATAGAAATAGATTTTAAACAATGATACACATATAACCCAATGGAATTGCTTGTCAGCCCCAGGGAAGGGGAGGAATCGTGAATCATTTAACCATGGAAAAATATTCTAAATTCATTTTTTAAAAAGAAATGACAAACAGGATGATTTTGGAAAAATCTGGAAAGACATGAATTGATGCAAAGTAAGGTTTGAACAACCAAAAGAATATTTTGCACAGTGACAACAATATTTTTTATGAATATCCAAGAATAACCTAATTATTCTCAACATTACAGTGAATCAAGACAATCTCAGAGGCTAATAAGGAACCTTTTTTAAAACGATCTTTTCCACAAAATTAACAATACAAAAAATATTTAACATGGTTGCATGTGTAAAATCTATACATGATTGCTTACTATCTCAGGGATGGGAGAATGCTAATTTCTTCTCTTTCCTGAACATTTTATTTATCAAAAAGGTTGATCAATAATTAATATTTAATTGGTTAGTAAATAATAGTCATAACTGTAAATGTGAATAGGATGAACTCATCCATAAAATAGAATATAACAAAATTAATAGTGAAATTAAAAGGAAGACTGTAACAATATGTTGATATTGTTTGCAAGAAACATTTGAAATACAAAGAATCATACAATATTAAAATAGGAAATTCATTATTATCATTATTATTATTCACTTGAAAGTGAATTATGCTTGGATAAACTCAAAAAACTCAGGATTAAAATCATGATCTCAGACAAGGCAACAGTGAAAACAGGCAAGGCTATAAAAGATAGAGAAACCAAATGATGTTTAATTATGTTTACATAACTAATATCAATATTTAATACATACATAAATAGAAAAATTAGTAAATATGAAGGAATTGAGGGGATTAGAACAGCAAGTGGCTAACTGTGGGAATTGAGTGAACTAAATTTATTCCATATTGTGATTTAGTTCTGTAGGAACAGTATTTTCTTTTCTACTTAATTAAGGGTCTAGTCCAAATTTTCTCTTGTGAGGAAAGTTTATTCAATTGTGGGAACTAGGTGGAAACTCTTTTGTGTTGTTTTGTTTGAACTTAGTCCTGCACTGAGACCTGGATAACCTCTATCTGCTGTTTAGAAAAACTTAACCAAGGACCTTGGTTATGTTTACAAGAAATGCAATGAGATCCTAAGATAGATTATCATACACATTGTACATCTTGAGCAATTCATATGTCTTATCTGAAAACTGGCCCCATACTGATCAGTTATTATTTCCATGTTCCTTTGATTGTTTATAGATACTTAGAGAAGAATAGGACATCTCTATTCTTGAATTATAGGATTTAAATTAATGTCTAACAATCCAAGTATTATTTAATAATAACCACTTGAAGTAAAATAATAAGAAAGTAAATATCTAACAAAATATAAGACCAAGTGAATAGATTCACTTGACACTCACCCATGCCACTTCCACCAACCTGATCAGAGAAAGAGAGCTGGAGAGGTGAAGCTACACCAAACTTTTATCTTCCCTATTTCAGCACAAAATGTGAGCAAGAACATGGGGTGCTGGGAATTGTAGTTCTAAGGTACAGAAATTAATTACATAGAATTTAGGGAACTACATTTGTTCAAATTCCCCCTCCCAACTTGAATCATATAATCATTGGAAATAAATCATTTTCTTTGAATTAATTGGCTTTATTTGATTAATTGTGTTTTACTGTGTAAAAGTCTGTCTCCCTTTATATTTGATATCCAGCCCCAAACTAAGAAAGGGATTTGCTTCCAACATGTTAAGCAATTGGCCTGCATTGCTCAATTAATGATAAGTTCAGAAAATAAAGCCTTTGTTTACTCAGTCAAAAAAAAATACCCACTAACAAAAAATAAATGTCTGTACACTAGTACCAAGTACTCTTTCTTTCCCTGAAAGCCTATAGAGAATGATCATGCCCTCTCTCTGTGGCAGGTCTCATGGATGCATGTTTTATATTTTTTATTATATCTAAGATTTATTAGATTACTATTTAATAATTTGGTTTTATAACTTGCCTCCACTTGGGTTTTGAATTTTAACACTTTTTTATGTTTTTCCCAATTACATGTACATAATTTTTATAATTGTTTCCTATTACTATCCATGTTCTCTCTTTCCTCCCTCACCCCTCCTTGAGATGCAGATAACATGATAAAGGTTATACTTGTGCTACCATGTATATTTCCATGTTCATTATGTGGTGAAGAAAGACATCTTGCTTATACAAGAAAAAAAACAAACAAACATGAAGTATTCTTCAGTCTGCATTCAAACCTTATTGCTTCCTTCTATGGAAGTGGATACCCTTTTTTTGTCCTGAGTACTTTGGATTTATCTTGAATCCTGCCATTGCTGATAAGTATTAAGTCATTCATTGCTGATCATTGTCCGTCATTGCTGCTACTGGTGACAATATTGTCCTGATTCTGATTGGTTTATTTTGCATCATTTCATATAAGTCTTTCCAAGATTTTCGAGATCATCTTGTTTGCCATTTCTTATAACACAATCATATTCCATTACCATACACCACAACCTATTCAGCCATTCCTCAGTTGATAAACAACTCTGCCCATTTCACTTCTTTGTCAAAACAAAAAAGCTATCATAAAATTTTATACAAGTAGATTCTTTTGCCCATCTTTGATTTTTTTTTTAATTGAGGCCTAGTGGAGGTATGGTTAGGTCAAAGGATATGCACAGTTTTATGGCCTTTTGGGCATGTTTCCAAATTATTTTCCCAAATGGCTATATCAATTCTCCGCTCCATCAACAGTGAGTTAGTGGCCCAATTTTCCCATAACTCATCCAAAATGTACCATTTTCCTTTTTCATCATATTAGTCAGTCTGATAGGTAGAAGTTGGTATTTTTGAGTTATTTTAATGAACATTTTTCTAATAATGATTTGGAACATTTTTTCATATTACTAAAGATAACTCATCAGAGAACTTTCATAGAAAGAGAATTCATAGCCTTTGTTTTATAGATTTTCTAGAATCAATACAAAGTGAACAAAGTGAGTCATTTAAATTTTCCATTGTAAATTAAAATATTTAAGCTTGTTTATATATTTTCATGTAAAGATTCCACTGGGGTCTGGATCATTATCCATGCAACTGAAAAGAAGGAAGTTTAGTTTCTGAATGGTAGAAAGAATGTCAAAAGACTTACAAAGAGGTTCCAAATTCACATTTAGAGAGACATGTTAGAGTGGATAGAACAGAGAAGAAAGAAAGAGTTTGGTATGGCAGATATGCATAGGCATCTGGTAGCATTCTATCCTTGGATTTCCTTGAAGTTTTAGAGACTTACGAAAAATGTGCTTATCTCAAGAAGTACCTCCTTAGGAGTAACCAAATAAAAAAGCCCTTCCTGGTCTTAATCTCAGCTATTACCAACTGCTATTGTTTCTCTCTTCCATAAAATACTTTTTATTCACTTTGAACATATTTTGTGTATACTTATGTTTATCTGGAAAAACAGAGAGCCACCAAAATAGTTACAAAAGAGGAAGTATTTAATCAGGTCAAGGGAGACAGTGCTCTTATGGATATCACACAGAGTCATGTGCATACAAAATAGTACTATCACACCAAACTAAGCTCTGAGACTGGGAACATCTTTGGGAAATTGCACCATGAATGGTAATCTCCATCATGGGAATTTCCATGGAACTAAAGAACTTGTGGACTTATATACCTTTTAGGGAATATAGGAAAGGAAGGACAGTGATTGGTTTACATGGGAATAAGGTAAGGAGGATTCCAGCTAGACTGCCTGAAAGAGGAATAGGTTCAATGGGAGAAACTTTTAATACAAAGGGGTACTTAAATTTAGATTATAACTACTAATCCTATCTAGGGTGATATCACTGAATACTTGAGGCTTTCATAAAACAAGGTTGTCACATATAAATGAGGAAGGGAAGCTATTTATATAGCAAACAGAATATTTTTAAAATAAATATAATATTGCTTGATTCTCACAAGAATCCTGTGAATGAGGTGTTAATATATCAATTTTACAGTTGAGGAAAGGGAAGCAAACAGAGGCTAAGTGACTTACTTAAGGTCATACAACTAAAAGAATCTGAGGGCCCATTTGAACTCAGATATTCCTGATTCTAGACTATGCACTCTATCACCTGCCCATCAGCTGCCTCTATTTTATCTAAGTCATTTCAGCCAGTAGAGTGAAGCAATTTGTGACAAAGTCTGTTTTCATTGTCATTGATGAAACTGTATTACATAGTAGAGTACCCAGGTTCTGGCAGGCACAATAAATGTTGGAAGTCTGGGGTTGAATTGAAAATAAATGAAAACTAGCACATAAAAATCTCCTTTGATTCAGACATCAACATTTTTTTTGTTATATTTAGACTATGACCGGTTTCCTTTGTGGCAATGGGACTTAATTTTGCTGTTACACTTAAAATTATATTTGAATTAGCATTAAACAAAATAAAAAAAGAAAAAAGAAAATGGTCATGGCTTCCTATAAAGCCAAAATCAAATATCATTTAATAAGGATCTTTTATGTTCGAGGCACTGTTCTGAGTTCTGTGTCTTATGTTCCTGATCTTTTCAACAAATATATATCTACACACATGTATGCATACACATACATATACAAATATACACATACATAGAGAGATCTAATATGTACAAAAGCATTACTCCAAGCATTTCAATAAATAATAAGGTAAAGAAATAAAAAACATAACCTGAAGAATTTATATCTATAAGGTGTATGCACATACAAAACATATACTGGAATGAAAAATGAACATGACCAAAACATTAGAAGATTTTAAAACCAGTTCTATAAGATGGAAGAATTATAGTCTTACAAAAATTATTGTACTTTTTGTATTTAGAGATACAAATTAAGAACAAAACCATACTCAAATGTATGATCCCAACACTGCCTGGGAACTATTCTTACCATAAATTATATCTAATTTATTTCTGTTTGTGCAGTTTTGCATATAAATACATTTAAAGTATGCCCCCAAAAATATTTAAATGGATTAAGATAGTATTTGTAGCCTTTAGTTTCCAAAATGTTTATATTGGTAGTGTGGTAGTCATTAAATTATGTACTTCCAGAGATATAGACTATCTACCTTTATCTCTATTTTAATTACAATAAGTTATAGAGTCATAGTTATAATAAAAGGAAGCAATATTTGAAAGGCCACTTGTTAAACTGTCTTATATATATGCAAATAAAAAAATTGAAATTCGGAGCAGGAAGATGACTTCTCCAAGGTCATGCAGCTAGTTGAGAAAATCAAATTGATTCTGATTCCATTTTATATTAGATTCTTTTCTTTATTAAACTCAATACATTGTTAAATTGCTTAAACAATGTTTCTTTGTCTCTGACTTAAGTTCAGAAATTTAGTTTTCCTTTCTGATCTACATTGTCCCTTAAATCACCACACTCCAAAAGAAAAATAAAAACATATTGTCTCTATACAGCTTACTGGCCATTATTTAAGAGAGATTTTTTATCTTACTAACAAGCACAAGATACAAGTGGGTTCTAGGAAATCTGTTATCTGTGTAACAATGCTGTCTTTGAAGGACTCATATTTGAGACTCTAAAAATGAGCTTTGCATAGTAACAATTATGTAAGAAGTTGTTTCTTTTCTCACCATGCTTCTTTTACTTAATTTATTTAAAAAATTAATTACATTTAGAAACTATTTTTAATAATTGTTATATGACATTTTAGATTTTAAATTTTCTCTCTCCCACCTTCCCTCCTCACTCTGAGATGGTAAGTAATCTGACAGTGCTGTCATGTTATACATATTTCCATATTCCTTCATGTCATGAAAGAAGTTGAATATTATACATACATGAAGAAAAAAAACTCATGAAGGGAATAAAGTGGAAAAAGGTAGGTTTGAATCTGCATTGAGACCCTGACAGTTCCTTTAATGGCTGTACATAGTATATTTTTTATTACGTGTCCCTGGGTCTTATTTTAGAGCCTTGTATTGTAATAGTTTAGTACTAAAGAGTTTATCATCAGAAAATATTTGTTATGGCTTATGATATTTTCCTGGATCTCTTCACTTCCCTTTGCATTAGTTCATATAAATCTTTCCAGATTTTTCTGAACTGATGCTATTTGTAATTTCTTATGGCAAAATAATATTCCATTATGACCATATAACATGACTTATTCAGCCATTTTCCAATTAAAGGAAATGTCTCAGGTTTATATTCTTACCCACTAGGAAAAAAGCTTATATATATAATATATATATATATATATTATATATATATATATATATATGAGTATATGTATGAAAAGCAAAAGTTTAGTGTTTTTTTTTTTTTGTTGCTTGATCATTTTCCCTATCTAATTATAGCTAGGTTCTGTTTTTTGGGGGAAGTTGGGGTACCCTCAAACTTCAGTCTTTCCTTGATTTTATTCTCAGCTTATTTTCTGGGTTGTTAACTTGACAAATTTCTTCTTAATAAATGCTTGGTGAATGATTGATTGTCTATAAAAATTATTGAAAAGTGGTGTAGAGGAAGCTAGTTATGATAGTAGATAGATCATTGAATTTAGAACCAAGGGGACCTAAATTTTAATTTTGACCTCAATGTTTACTAGCTATATGAATCTGGGGAAATGGATTTTAAAAATCAGTTAAGAGAGGCAGAGTAAAAATAGGGAAGAGAAATGAAAGGAATGCAAGAAGTATTGTGCCAATGAAAAAAGAGACTCAAAAGGTGATGGAATAAAACCATTCCTTACAAATTAGAATTGGGTGACTCGAAGCTAATGACTATGAAACATTCAGAAACAATAAAACAAAATCAAAGAATGAAGAAGACTAACACAAGAAAAGAGAAAATGAAATGTTTCATTGAGAAACTGATCCAGAAAAGACAATTTAAGAATCATTGTACTACCTGAAAGCTGGGATTGAAATAAAAATCCTGGACATCATAATATGTGAAATTATCAATGAAAAAAACTGCCCAGATTTTGTGAACAAGAATATAAAATAGAAATTGACAAAATTCATAGATGACTTCCAGAAAGAAATCCTCAAATAACAACTGCCAAGAATAGAATTTCTAATTGGAAGAGTCCAAAGTTCAAGGAGAAAATACTACAAGCAGTAAGAAATAAATACTTCAAATACCATGGATCTACAATCAGCATTCGCACAGGACTTAACAGCTTCCACATTAAAGCATCAGAAGGCAGGAATATGATATTCCAGAAGGAGAAAGATCTAGGTTTACAACCCAGAGTCACCAAATCAGGAAAACTGAGTATTTTCTTTCAGAGAGAAAATTAGCTATTCAATAAAAATGGAAGATTTCCAAGCATTCCTTAGAAAAGGACCAGACCTAAACAGAACATATGAAGTCCACACCAAGAACAAAGAAATACCTAAAAAGGGAAAATTCACGGGACTCAATGAGGTCAAACTGTATATGTTCCTACATGGAAAGAGGTTATTCATAATTATTAAAAAATCTTATTAGTAGAAGAGCAGTTAAAGGGTGTATACTTAAAAAAGGATGGGGAAGTAAGGTTATTAGGATAATATGATATGGAAATAAATTTTATATATATATATATATATATATAAATATATATATATATATATATATATATATATATGCCCAGAGATGAAAAAGTATTGCACTGAGAGAAAAGGAAAGGGAGAGATTGAATGGGGTCAATTATCTAACCTAAAAAGGCATGAAAAACTATTATAGGAAAGGGGAGGATGAGGGTAGTGATAGGCAATGCTTAAATTTTACTCTCATTATAAATGGCTCAGAGAGGGGTTAACAAAAATACTCACTGAGGTATAAAATCATATATTACCCTATACAGAAGTAGGAAAGGAATAGGACAAGAGAAGGGGGTTGGTAATAGGAGGGAAGGGAAAGTGGAATCAAAATACTGGGGAGGAGAAACAGAGTTAAAAAAAAGAGCAGGCTCAAAAGGGAAAAAATTAAGATGCAAGGGAATACACAATTGGTAATCACAACTGTGAATGTGAATGGGAGGAGATCACCAATAAAACAGAAACAGATAGCAGAGAGCATTAAAAACCAGCATCTTACCATTTGTTAATTACAAGAACACATTTGAGGAAGGGTAACACACAAAATAAAGGTAAGGAACTTGGACAGAACTGATTGTGCATCATCCAGAAAAAAAATAAATAAAAGCAGGAGTAGCAACCTTGGTCTCAGACAAAGCTAAAGAAAAATTAGATCTTATTTAAATAGATAAGGAAGGAGTAGGCAAGAGAGTATTCTTGAGGATGGATTGAAGTGCAACAATACATCCTTTTCCAATCATAAAGCAATAAAAATTATAATTAACAAAGCTCCATGTAAAGATAAATTAAAAATAAGTGGAAACTAAATAATATAGGGTGAAAAAAGGGTGTGTCAAAGAACAAATTATAGAAACAATCAATAATTTTATTAATTCATTTTTGGTATGATTAAGTGTGCCGATAGTTTTCCTTATATTAAATCACCCCTGCATTTTATGATAGAATTCACTTGTGAATTCATCTAGCCCTGGGGATTTTTTCTTAGGGAGTTCTTTTATGGCTTGTTCAATTTCTTTTTATGATATGGAATTATTTAAGTATTCTATTTCTTCTTCTGTTAATCTAGGAAATTTATATTTTTGTAAACATTGCTCCATATCACCCAGATTTCCATATTTATTGCCATATAATTGGGCAAAATCATTTTTAATGATTGCTTTAATTCCCTCTTCATTAGAGGTGAGATCTCGCTTTTCATCTTTGACACTGATAATTTGGTTTTCTTATTTCCTTTTTTATTAGACTAACTAGTACTTTATCTATTTTATGTTTTTTCCAAGTACCAGATTCTAGTTCCTTTTATTAATTCATTGTAGATGAAGTGGGTAAATATTTACAAAAAATATAAAATGTCTAGATTAACAAAAGAACTGGAAGAACTCAAGGTCAAGAATATCAAGAAAACTAGTGGAAAAAAATCATGAAGGAAACAGGCCAAGCAGTACCAGATTTCAAACTGTAAGATAAAGCAGCAATCACCAAAATAATTTGGTCCTGGCTAAGAAATAGAATGGGAGATTAGATGCACAATATACAAGGGTAAATGACCCAAGCAATCTTGTGTTTAATGAATCCAAAGATCCCAGCTTTTGGAATAAAAACTCACTCTTTAAGCAAAACTGCTGAGAAAATTGGCAAACAGTACATACACACATACATGCATCCATATACGTATGTGTGTATATGCATATGTATAGACAAATATCTCACACCCTTTACTAAGATAAGGTCAAAATGGATATATGATTTAGCTATAAAGTGTGATACCATAACTAAATTAGGGGAACACAGAACAGTTTACATGACAGATCTTTGGAGAAGGGAAGAATTTATGACCAAACAAGAGATAGAGAATATTATAAGATGTAAAATGAATAATTGTGATTATATTAAATTAAAAAGCTTTTTCACTAAGAAAACTAGTCTAACCAATCTTAGCAAATGTCTCTGATTAAACTCTAATTTCTCAAATTTATAAAGAACTAAGTCAAATTTATAAGAAAACAAGGCATTCCCAAATTGACAAATGGCTAAAGGATATTAACAGGCAATATTCAGATAAAGAAATAAAAACCATCAAAAATCATATAAAAATGTTCTAAATCACCCTTAATTAGAGAAAGGCAAATATCAGATTGGCCAATAGGTAGTAAAGAAACGTGATAAATTTTGGAGGGGATGTGGCAATGTGGGATGTAAGATACTAATGCATTGTTGGAGAAACTGGTGAACTGATCCAACCATTGTAGGGAGAAATTTGCAACTCTAGCCAAAGGGCTATAATGTTATGCATACCTTTTGATCTGGTAATGCCATTACTTTCCCCATCTGTAACCCAAAGAAATAATTAAAAAAAAGGGTAAAGATCTACTTGTACAAAAATATTTAGAGTTGCTGTTTTTGTGGTGGCAAAGAATTGCAAATTGAGGGCATGTCCATGAATTGGGGAATGGCTGAACAAATTGTGGTACATGTTGGTAACATAATACTATTGTGCTATAGGAAATGATAAGCAATATCATTTCAGAAAAATAGATGGAAAGATCTGCAGGGATTAATACAGAATAAAATAAGCAGAACTGAAAGAACATTATACACAATAACAGCAATATTGGATGATGATAATCTGTGAAAGCTACTCTCAGCAATGTAATGATCTGGAAAAATCCTGAAAGAATTATGATGGAGAATGCTATCCACCCCCAGAGAAGGAACTGTTAGAGTTGTCACATATTAACAAATTTTTGTTTAATTTTGGGGTTTTGATTATTTATGACTTTGCCTTTACAACAATGACCAATAAGGAAGTTTTTTGTATGACAACAAAAAAAGGAAAAAAATATGCTGCCCATCTTTGAAACATCTTTGGCATTGTTCTTTGATAATGCCTGCATAGATAGCTTACAAGGTATGAGAAAAGAAGTCTCATTTCCTATCCAAGAGGTTCATTTTTAACCTGAAACAAGATTTCTCAGATTGATCACCAACAATATTCACTAGAATTGTCTTTGGATGACTTTCAGCTGCTTTCAAAAATCAAATCTTCTTTAAAGGCTGCAGATTTGCCACTATTAAAAATATTCATGATAAAATATTGTAGTTATTAATAATGTCAAGATCCAATTTAAAAACAAGAGTTCTAAACCGATTTTGAAGGACAGCACCAGTTGAATAAGTACACATCCTCACCAGGTGAGTGTTTTGAAGGACAAGTCTCATTTGGACAAGTAAGCTCTGGTGTGGTTACATAAAAAGAAAAGCAATCTCATTACATTATTGTCACACCTCATATACTAAACCTTTAACCATATGTGTGGTGCCTCCCTTACATGATGTCAAGGACAAATCTGTAAGTTCTTCTAAACATTAATTCTGCTATAACTCTCTGTGGTAGATCTGCCTTTGCAAATGTTTGCCTAATTTCTATTCTCTAAGAAATGCTAACATTTAGTTTCTCTTTTCTCTTTTTTATTTTTTTTCACAAGCCATTTTTAGGGATTTTAACCCCAAAATATTAATGAATGTTGAGTTCAATAAAAACATCTGGAATACTTCCAGGATTCAGAGAAAACCCTGAACTAGTTCAACAACAAATTTCATTAGCCCCCTCAGCATCATAATACACATTATACTTCAAAAAACAAGAAGCTTTCATTATAATATGGAATTTTAAAAAATTAACATCTATGAACATATGCTGTCAAATATATTCTCTTTCTTTATCCATCAAATTATATCACAGGATTGTTAAAATTATTGCATGTAATATTGTAATGTAATGTAATTATATGCAATAATATTAAATACTGTATGATGTGATAACTGATAAGAGACCTTATGTTTTCTTCAGTGCATTTGCTTTGGGAAGTTATTTTTTTTATGATATGGTCTCTGCTTAAAACAGAATAGACCACATTGCCTTCAGAGCATCAAAATCTCTGTTGTGGCTGAATGTCATCAATTGAAGTTTGATCTGGGTTTTCATATTGCCCATATTGGATGCTAAATAAGTTTTTCATTGAGATTAAATGAAATTGCTTTCAGCAGGGAATAAAAAATATCCTAGTATTCAAAATCTGAAAATAATTTTACCTGAGCTTTAAGTTGAGGATGAATGAAATAGAAAACCTAAAATTTAAAATTCATGAAAAATGTGTATGTGCATAATCCCCATCCCTCATTGAAAGAATATATGTAGGTCAAGTCTACATAGGGATACAGTGGTACCATGAAACACAAGAATGAATATTTCCTTCATCTTTGTTTCAATTACAACTTAGAAAAACCCCAAGGGATGATGTCTCAGGGCTAGAATGATCTAAAAAATTGAAAATGTGGAGTTTCTTTGAAGCAGTGTGACTATTGCATAAGAATGATTACGTTTACTTCAGTAAGAGATTCCTTACTTTTCGGAAGACATTACAAGGAATAAAGGAATATGTTAAAAGTATATGTTTCTCATACATCTAGAGCTTAAGATTTACAAGGTGTTTCAGATATTATTTATTTCATCTTTTCAATGATCCTGCCAGATTGGTTCTATTCTTATCCTGAGATATGAGACTTGCTCAGGGTCACATAGATAGGAATTATCTGATATAGGAGTTCCTGACTCCACATCCGGTACTCTATATACTGTATAAAATTCATTATGTAAACAATCTTCAGCATTTTCATGTGTCTGAGCATGACTTTGGACCTTGATATTATCCTGGTCAACTAGATTGTAGTCTCTGTTTCTTGATTGGATAAGAAAAAGGCAGTATCATGGAGAAAAATCTCTTCATCAGATAACTTTATCAATTAAAATTATATTTTCATTTTAATGCAGCTTTCACTTAATTTTAATTTTTTCTCAATTAATATAACTTTCACTTCCTGTCAGCTCCCTTCCTCTGTTTCAAAACAAAATGAAACAAAGTCTAAACATTATAAAAATATGCATAGTCAAATAAAACAAATTGTCACATCGATTATCTCCAGAAATCTATTTCTGACTCTGCACCCTCTCTCCATTAGAAAGTGAGTGTTATGCTTTATCAACATGTTTCTGAAATCATCATTGGTCAGGAATTGATCGTAATTGCTTCATTTGAAAGCATGATGGGTTTTTCTATAGCCCCTAGTTCTGTAAATAATGTGTAGTTGAACTTTATTTTCCAATTCGTTTTGCTTTTCTTTTCTGTTTTTTTTGCATGAGTTCAACTTTTTTTTGCTGAATCAAGCTTCTACTGAATCACAAAAGTGGATTTTTAAATGTTTATCATGAAGATTTATTTTCAACATAGAAATTAGAAAATGTACAAATTGGGACTTCATTTTTCAGTTGATTTTCTAAAATAAAGAATGAGGTGGGGGCAGCTGGGTAGCTCAGTGGATTGAGAGCCAGCCCAGGAACGGGAGGTCCTAGGTTCAAATCTGGCCTCAGACACTTCCCAGCTGTGTGACTCCAGGCAATTCACTTGACCCCCATTACCTACCCCTTACCACAATTTTGTCATGAAACCAATACACATTATTGATTCCAAGACAGAAGGTAAGGTTTAAAAAAAATGAATTAGGTGTAGGAGAAATGAATCCCAGAACTTGGGGGTCAAGAGGGAGCTTGATATGGTATAAAAAGTCTGGAAAGTTGTGTGTATCTGTGTGAGCCCATGTATGACCAATATGGGCAATTACTTTTGTCTTGATTGCATTTTTTATAGAGGTTTTCTTTTGTTTTATTTTCTTTGTAATTTAGTGTAAGTAGAAGGGAAAGAAATAAATGCTTGTCAGCTCAATAAAAAGAAAATTGAAATTCTGTCAATACCATCTTGTGGCAATATGTCAGATAGCAAATAATGAAAAATTGAATCAAATGTTTTATTCCAGGGTGGTCACATTATGGAAAGAATCTGTATTGTGAATGAATAACCAAACTCATTAATTTGCCAAAAAAATAACTATCTTAATTGGTGTTTTTGTCTTTCCTTGTGTATACCTCATCTTAGGTATACATAGAACCCATAATATTATGATTGACATAAGAGGTCAATTTTCTGTAAATATTCTTTCTGTAGTGAATGTAATTTTCATTTGGCAATAAATTTTAATATCCTAATATCTTTACAAAGAACTCATGTAAATAGACATTTAACATTGATTAAGGATACAGTTCAGATATAAAAGATATGTATATATATGAAAATAGAAACCATCAGCTTTTTAAGCACAATGACTAATAATTATTGATCAAGTAAAGTGCATATGATATTCAGGATTAATTCTGATCTCAAAAATGGCCAGCTCAAATACAGAGATCTGCCTGAGAGAAATAGGTCAATTATCCCTGACATTGATTTAAAAAAAAAATAACTACTTTGCATCTCCATGCCCCAATTTTGAAAATTCCAGAAGTAGAAATGAGAAAAAAATGCAAATGCCTGCAAGGTTTATGAATCATAATACTAATGATTAAACTACTTTGAATGCTAGTGGAAAAATTTAAGAATTATATTTAAGCATTCTAATTTTTTCTATAAAGGAAAAAATTGCCTCTCATTATGCTCTTTTCATATGATTTAAAATATATTAGGTGACTTTAAAATTTGTGACTAAGTGAAGTGGAATCACAGTCACTTTGAAACCCTTGAGTTGGATTTCATCCAGACTTTTTCAAATTTTTTTTATAGTTAGGGAAGCTGTAGGTTTACAATGCATTCCATTTGATGAGGAAAGAATCTTCAGAAGCAATTAATCACGAGTCGTAGCTAGAAAGAGTATCTGAAGGCAAAAACATTAAGAGCATTAGGTCAGTAGAATCAATAGGCATTGTCCAATCTTTAGGAGTTGGTAAGGTGAGACAAGTTGCAGGTTGTAGTCATTATTCAGAAGTGCAACACTGTTGTATGTCAATAACAGACGTTTTGAGGAAATTGATAATTACAATCCTCCAGCAACTGTCTTGCCTGGTAAATAAGAGCTAGAAGCTGGAGCCTCTGAAATTTCTTGGCAAGTTTGACTTATTCAATTCGATTCCATTACATTTAACAAATAATTTGAGCCCCTACAATATTAGGTGATAAGATCAAGGGTTAGAAATACTAAAATGAAAACTATTTTGGATTTGAAATAGCTTTCATTTTCTTGGAAAATAAAATAAATTACTGGCATTTACATATTGATTTAAAGTCTTCCAAAATTTCTTTATATTATATAGTCATGTAATTGTCCATTCAAAATGACTATACAGTAGACTATACTAGGCATAGAAGGAGAAATTAAAGAAAAAACTAAAAATAAGCTGTGAAAGTAGGGGCAGAATCATCATAATCCTTAAAATCTAGCAATTGCTATCTGACAGGATAAGAGAACAAGTAAAGGAAAGCTGGAAAAAAGGTAAAAGTAAGCAGCCATACTTTTCAGATATATCTGGAAAATGATATAGAAATCTACTTCTGGGCACCATAGATAGATAAGATAGTAAGATAACCCATGAGTCAGAGTGCTTTGAGGGGTAGTAAGTATTCAGTCTCAAGTAGAAGTGAAAGAGGGGGGGTTGATTGATTTTGGAACTCAGAAAAGTAGGAGAGTGGAGTAGTAAAAGGGAACAAAACCATGGTTAACAGTTATCCAGATATTTCATTTTTTTCCAAACTGATGTTTCCAAACATTTGCCAATTGGTATCATCTGTCATTTTATTCAAGCACTATCTGACCTTCATTTATGGAAAGCAAAACTAGGAATAATTCTTGTTACACTTCAGTGGACACACTGCCATTTATCATTTCTCACATTTATGAGCTCTTAGTCTCCTTTTAATCCTTTCCATTTTGCTCTTATCAAAAAGGATTTGATAAATTTAACACATACATGTGAGTCACTATATTAGCTGACTTATTGAAGCCCCAACATTTATTATCTATAGGCCTCCCTTTATCCACTAATTTTATAATCTGTCAAAAAACTATTAACTTAGCCCAGCATGATATATGGTTAATGATTCTTCTGTGTTTATTCTGCATGATTTCATTGTCCTCTAGATGTTTGAAGAATTCCTCCGATTTGATTTTATTAGATCTGATTCTGTTGCTGAGAAAAAGCTAAGTGCTTCACTTTGGGGAATTTTACTAACTTTTTTCAGACAGTAATATTGATTTAGTACCTGAATCATATGGATATTAAGTACTTTTACAGTATCAACCAGGGATAACAAATCTCTAATTAGATTTTTTATATAAATATCTAAAATTTATTAGCTCAAAATAATTACATTTTAGTCTAGTATTGAGCATGTACAATGGAAAAGAAGTCATTCCCTGACCTGTACCCTGCCACCCAATTTAGAGTTGGTTTATTCCAGTGAAATCTGGCTTCTGAAGAAGAATCTCCCTTTTCTCCAATACATAGTCTTGATAAAATTTCTTATTCCTTATCTTGACCTGAAGTTATTCAGGACATGAATATAGTTTCAGTAAATTATATTATAGATAACAAATCAAAAAGTTTACCTGAAAAGATTTTTGCATGTATGTATGGGTAAATGTACAATCACCATATAAATCAGTATAGAATAGATAATTTATCTTTCACACACACAACAGAAACAAAGCCCTCCTTTAGAATACACATTAAAAGAACATGAATTCATTAATTAATTAATTTATAACTATTAGTACTATCTGGTGAGATGATTTTTAAGCTATTTTACAATACAAAATAGTTTTATGACTATTAGTCACTTTTTTCTTTTACATTGGGGGGTTGTGCAATTTTCAAATGTATTTTCTGGTAAAATGGGATAAGGATCTGCTCTGATCTGATATAAAATTCTTTTTGATACTAGTTAGTTCAAACTCAGGACTTCCAGACCTTTTAATTTTATAAGGGTATTTTTAATCCTGAATACATCCATCCTAGGATAATTAAAGACTAAATATAAAAGGCACAAAAGAAGCCAGAGTTGGTATCCTAGCTTTTCTTATTGAAATCTATGTTCCATATGGAGAATAGTTTCCATGGAAAGAGAATTTCCTTGATAACAACGTAGATAAGGACTCCTCTTCCATGCCACTCACCAAAATAATATGATGCCATCTGGAGAGTCACTGCTAAAAGTGTTGAGAAAGAAGCTGTTTCTCATTTTAACAAATATATAGTCTTGAAATTCATGCCACGGTCATGGGCAAGAGTAATGACCAAGGTATGACTCTCAGTTTTTCACTCCATTTTATATCAACAAACCTTTTCAGGATCTGAATAGGTCATGACCAAAGGCAACCCTGAAGTTCATCATCTTCCAAAAGTCCATGTAGAGATTCACTATATCCTTAGAGTCCCTAGAAATTTCCAGGAAACATGAGCTCATGATCCTTGGCAGAGCAGTATAACTTAATTCAGGCTCAAAATATTAGAATTTCTTTCATTCTATATAACCCATGATCTGTACAATGAATAAATGGAATTTTCAGTTCTTTACAGTAGTGGTTGTTTTATGGAGGGAAAAAATCCTAAGTCAAAATAGTTGTAATCTAACAAGGATACCAAAAATTATGTCCTTCCACTATCTAAATGCTAAGAATTGTTGTTATTCTCAATCTCACAGATAGGATAAAATTTGAGTAAGAGACCGGAGTCAAAACTTTCTTTTTTCTAACACGAGTCATTTGAAGTATAAGTCTCACTAAAAACTTTACCTAATCATCTAGCACCCATCTGAGACACACTTAATATTGCCAGACATGAGACTCCTAGCATAGAGAAGAATTAGAATCCTATTACTAAATTATATCATATAAATCCATTTCCTTACTTTTGTAACAGGAACCAGATGCATGTATAAATTGCATCAACATAATTGGTTAAAAGGAATTCACCATGAGAAGATGCTGGCGAGCCTGCTTCTGTGGAAATTGTGATGATTTATAATATAAATATATTGTGAGAGACTTGAGAATGTAGAGACTTCAGTTGGTTCCAGTCAGCTGAGCATGTGTTTAAAAGGAAGCTTTTTGATTGACTGTGTACCTAGAACTCTAGGCACATTTAAAAAGGCACCATGATTTAGTGCCTGAGTCATTTCTGATCTTCAGCTGCTCATTTTGGGTGGAATTTGTAAACTTCACAATTATCTACTGAGCTGTAATATTGGATAAAAGGTAAAGACCTTGTGGTCTCCACCTGGAAGCTGACATATTCTTTGCAAAGAAGCATTTGTCCTTTTTCCACATCATTTGTTATTTTGTAGTGAAGAAGATTAATGTAGAAAACTGTAAAGATTGTATTTAGCTATCTCTTGTGTAAACCTCTGAATTCCTTGGCGACCTTAAATTAATATATATCAGTCTTTTAAAAGTGATTTCCTTGTCACACCTGATTGTAACAATGAAGGTACTTAGCTCTTCCTTTATAGTGAAGCTATAATTGTAATCCACAATTTATTTTTAGATTTTAATCTACAAAAAGATAATAACTCAGTATTTTAAGTACATCTACCCATTTTAACCACAAAAAGGTGTTAAGTAACTACAAAAGGTGAACTTACCAAAAAAGGTGTTAAGTAACCCAAAAAGATATAATCTAACCAAAGAAGGTGAGAACTAAAGAGTGGGCAGTCCTGGAAAAAAGCATCTGCTGTGATTGGTAGATGTGAAATTTAGGGGATGTGACAAAAGAGAAAAAAATTCTTTAAAAAAGAGGACAAAAGAGCAGAACAGGAGATATATTCGATTTGAGTTTCAAGTTGGATGAAGGTTTTGACTTGGAGTAGAGACTGGAAAACAGACCCTTAAGGAGCAACCAGAAGACAGACACCCAGTCTTCTTTCCATTTATACTGTCACCATTGGTGAGTGAAAGGCTGACTTAGTGACCCTGCTTTTTTCTTCCCCTGGCTGGGGCTTAGAAATCCTAACTGATATCAGAAAAAGCCAGAATTTTCTCTCTCTCTCTCTCTCTCTCTCTCTCTCTCTCTCTCTCTCTCTCTCTCTCTCTCTCTCTCTCTCCCCTCTCTCTCTCTCTCTCTCTCTCTCTCTCTCTCTCTCTTTCTCTCATTCCTTAATATCTTCCTTCAATTGTAAATATTGTAAATGAACTACCATAAATTCTATTTACTTTAGTAGTTCATTTTGGGATTTAGAAATTAAATGCCTGGCGACCACCTATACAAATATTCAAAGTCCAATGACAATTAAAATATACAGAACCCAGTCTTCAGAGATTTAAAATTCAGGACATAGAAGCTCTAAGACTTTCAGGAGTTGGAATCCATTGAGGATTTTTTAATCAGCTCAGCTGTATTACCAAGAGGACAAATAAGTGGACTTTGGAGGTAAACTTTGAGAACAAGGACAATGATAGCTGAAACAGAGACTTGTGTGACATTGATTTGGACATAAATTTTATAGGACTAATATTTTATAGAAACTGAGCTAATTATGATCCCAGTCTTCCCAGGGATTAAGGTTGGCTAGAGGAAAATGTAGAGTATATCACAAGATTTTAGGAAGTAACATTTATTCTATTATAATGGTCATATATTTGAAACACATATCTGCAATATCTGGAGATTGTTAAATGTTGAAGTTCAGGGCTCTGGACACTGGGATTTATTGGCGCAGGTAAAGGGGAAAATGTCAATAATATGAGTGAAGAGAAACTTGCAATCCATCAAAATACCCCTGCATAGCCCTAGAAGAAGGAGGTCAGAGGATACACAATATCCTTATATATATGCTAATCAGAAACATCAAATTAGAATTTTTTGTTTTTCATATCATTGTTTTTATATGTATTATTATTTTTAATCTTAAACTCTCTATTAAGGGTAGATTTACAACATACAATATTAATGAGAGTGAAAGAGGAAGAGAAAAAGAAGAAAGGGGAGGGAGAGAAAAGGAGAGGGACAAAGAGAGACAGACAGATAGAGAAAGAGAGAGAGAGAGAGAGAGAGAGAGAGAGAGAGAGAGAGAGAGAGAGAGAGAGAGAGAAAGAGAGAGAGAGAGAGAATTAGGTTGCATGAGAATTTATTTTATGATTACTATCTTAAGTACAAAAAGATTAAAAAAACTATTTTCTATGAAGAACCGTGGACTTAAATGAGTTCTAAAATGAATTACTAGGGAAAATAATTTCCTTTTACCCAAAGATTTATTTTTCTCTTTTGAAAATTTTCAATTTTTTGATCTTTAATTTGTTACTTTTATACATTATTTTGGCATAGAAGCTAATCAAAATGTCCATTCAGCTTTTTTAAACCAGTGCCTAATATCTGGCAGGCCTACCATGCTGGAAAGGATTCCTGGATCTGGAAGACTGTGTATATCTTGCCCAAAAGGTATCCTAAGTTTAGAAAGACTCATAACAGAAGGTGGGCCACTTAGCAATAAACTCTGCAAAATATAGACTACAAATATCTCTAAGAAAATCAGTAGCAGACAAATAACTGCCGTGAATTCATGGAAGGAATTATTAGAACAGGAATTCTTAAGTTCTAGGGATGACAAATTTAGAGCTATAATAAACATTATAAATCATTAATATAACATTTATTTTACATATGAATAAACTAAGGGTCTGAGAATTTAAGTGACTCATTCAGAGTAACAGTGATAAAGGTAGGATTTGAACTCTAAATCCAATACCCTTTCTACTATAAATGGTGCTTCTTTTCCCCACTCCAGTGTGAAGGGAAAAAGATATATATTGTTATTCAGTGTTGTCCTACTTTTGATGGTTTCATTTGGGATTTTCTTAGGAAAGATACAGGAATAATTTGCCATTTCTTTCTTCAGCAGATTTTACAGATGAAGAAAATGTGGCAAAAATGAAGTAAGTGACTTGCCCATTGTCACATAGTGTGATAATTAAAATCACTTTTAAAGATTGATATAATATTAATTTAAGGTCACCAAGGAAGTCCCTTATGAAATTCCTAAATGAAACACTCAAGTCAGAATGGAATTTTATGGTGGTTTAATTACAATGGGAGTAAGAAAGAAGGAGAGGGAGAGAAGGAAAGAAGGGGAAAAGGAAAAAGGTTAACTCAACCCCTGGCAGAGCCAGAGGGAGTTTAGGCTGGAAGGCCAAGGTAGAGAAGAGAATCAGTCCTCTACTCACGTGACCGATCTGAAGGAAAGCTGTCTGCAGGCCTCCTCCCTGCTCAAGCTTCTAGCAGGAACTGGCGTCTAGCCCTGTCCACAGGAAGTGAGCGAACTCCAGAGGCTGTTCTCTACCTCACTTCCTGTTCCTCATACGTGCCAATGGTGGCTCAAGCTTGGCTTAGGACAGCCCAGGTGGGCAGTTAGTTATTTCTGATTTGTCATCGACTAGCACATGCCCGTGTAGTGTGGGTGTGCACAATTTTGGGTGCTAGACCAAGCAAGATGGAGATTTTAAAATCACAATAGCCAGTAAGTGTAAAAGACAAAAATGTCAGGTCTTTCTGACCCCAGCCTTATTGTACTATCCATTGCACCTCCTAGTTTTCCCATGAAAAACAGATGTGGTCCAAAAAATACCTAGTATGACATAAACAGATTGTGGTAATGAGTAATCATTAATGAGATATTGAGTATGAAAATGAAATTATATACCCCTGATTTTGAAGCTTATTTTGAGATATCAACAAAATAGGATGAGAATGAATATCTTTGCTCTTGACATTGTTTTACTATTGCAAATACATTAGTGGCAAAAGTACATTTCCTGGATTTGGACTTGGAGTACTAAGACCTCAGTTTGTATCTAGACTAACCAATTTGAATAAATACAAATTATTATTAACATGATACCCAGTGGAATCGCACGTCGGCTATGGGAGAGGTGAGCGGAGAGGAAAAGAAAATGATCTTTGTCTCTAATGAATAATGTTTGGAAATGATCAAATAAAATATTGTTTTAAAAAAAAGAAACATTT